>NC_140587.1:201221079-201503579 GCF_964204655.1 Triturus cristatus | reverse complement strand
GGGGTGTTCCGGCATACCCTGCCGCTACTAATCCAGAGGAAGGCTACCCACCTTTCTTGTAGCCACCGCGTTCCGAGTGACGGAGGGGACCCTAGGCGCGGATGCGCCCGACCTCCTGGAGCCCTGACTGGGATCCAGGAGGCAAATGGACCCTCATCGGGACTTCCAGGCCGGCCCGGCCGTCTGGTCGCCCCATTGGAAAGCATTGCATGCGACCAGATGGCTGCGGGGAAAGGGGCGACCAGATGGCCGGCACCTAAAAGGACTCCCGTCTGCCCGCCCCGAGCTGACCCGTAGTGGTAGGGCTCCCGCCTGCCCACCCACGCAGGGCTCGGGGGGCTCTGCTTCCCGGGGGGGGCTCGGGGACCCCGGCTGGGCCTCAGACACAGGGAGGACCACCGGAGCTCTCGGGCTCGGGTGCTCAGGGGAGGACTGACCGGGACCCGTGGAGCCCATCCCGGGCACTTTGCCACGCCGTGGACCTGAGGAGGGAGCTCCAGACGCCTGGGAGAATGTTGCCCGGGCATAGCCCATCTGGTCTCCGGCAAAGAACCACCAGCCCCGGAGGGGTGTTCCAGCATACCCTGCCCCTACTAATCTGGAGGAAGGCTACCCACCTTTCTTGTAACCAGCGCGCTCCGACTGACGGAGGGGACCCTAGGCGCGGACGCGCCCGACCTCCTGGAGACCTGAATGGGATCCGGGAGGCAAGTGGACTCTCATCTGGACTTCCAGGCTGGCCCGGCCATCTGGTTGCCCCATTGGAAAGCATTGCGCATGACCAGATGGCCGAGGGCAAAGGAGCGACCAGATGGCCGGCACCTAAAAGGACTCCCATCTGCCCGCCCCGAGCCGAGCCGTAGCGTTGGGCTCCCGCCTGCCCACCCACGTGGGGCTCGGGGGACTCTGCTTCCCGGGGGGCTCGGGGACCCCAGTTGGACCTCAGGCACGGGGAGGACCACCGGAGCTCTCGGGCCCGGGCTGGGATCGGGGAGGCGAATGAGCCCCCATCGGGACTTCCAGGGCAGCCCGGCCATCTGGTCGCCCCATTGGAAAGCATTGCGTGCGACCAGATGGCCGATGGAAAGGGGCGACCAAATGGCCGGGGCCGATGGCCGAGGGAAAGGTGCGACCAGATGGCCGGGACCGAAAGGACTCCCATCTGCCCGCACCGAGCCATAGCTGGAGGGCTCCCGCCTGCCCTTGCAGGGCTCGGGGGCTGCAGGGCTCGGGGGCTGCAGGGCATGGGGACTGCAGGGCTCAGGGGGCTGCAGCGCTCGGGCCTGCAGGGCTCGGGGGCTACAGGGCTCTGGGGCTGCAGTGATCGGGGGCTGCAGGGCTTGGGCTGCAGGGCTCCGGGACTGCAGGGCTCCGGGACTGCAGGGCTCCGGGTCTCCGGGGCTCCGGGGCTGCAGGGCTCCGGGTCTGCAGGGCTCCAGGGCTGAAGGGCTCCGGGGCTGCAGGGCTCCAGGGCTGCAGGGCTCCGGGGCTGCAGGGCTCCAGGGCTGCAGGGCTCCGGGGCTGCAGGGCTCCGGGCTGCAGGGTTCTGGGGCTCCGGGGCTCCGGGCTGCAGGGCTCTGGGGCTGCAGGGCTCGGGGGGCTCGGAGACCCCACACTGGGCCTCAGGCATGGGAGGCCCACAGGAGCTCCCGGGGCCTGGACGCCCGGGGACCCATGGAGCCCATCCCGGGCCCTTTGCCTCGCCGCGGGCTGGAGGAGGGAGCACCGGACACCGGGGAGGTGTAGTCTGGGCTTAGCCCATCTGGTCTCTGAGAACCGCCATCCCCAGGAGGGGCGTCCCAGCATACCCTGCCCCTAGTAATCCAGAGGAAGGCTACCCACCTTTCTTGTAACCTGTGCGCTCCGAGTGACGGAGGGGACCCTAGGCACGGATGTGCCCGACCTCCTAGAGCCCTGACTGGGATCCAGGAGGCAAATGGACCCTCATCGGGACTTCCAGGCTGGCCTGGCCATCTGGTCGCCCCATTGGAAAGCATTGCGTGCGACCAGATGGCTGAGGGAAAGGTGAGACCAAATGGCCGGGACCGAAAGGACTCCCATCTGCCCGCACCGAGCCATAGCGTTAGGGCTCCTGCCTGCCCTTGCAGGGCTCCGGGGCTCTGCACCAGGGATCCTTGTCCCGGGCAATGGACACTTGGCAGGCTGCAGGACGTGGGCTCCCAGGCCCTGACCGAAACTCAGGAGGCCCGGGTCGGTCCCTGCTTCTCAACGCAGCCAGGCCGGGGAGATCGGGGAGCCTGCCCAAGCATGAGGGACCCCAGTCCCGGGCACACGGTCCCTCAGGTTGTGTGCTCGTTTTCCACATTTTTTTTCAAAATTGTGAGTAGTTGCGCTAGGCTTAGTCCGCCCAGCCCTAAAGTTTATGCTATTTTGACTAAAGATTTGGGCCATGATTGTGGAAATTTGAATTTTTTTTAAGCTTTGCATCAAATATTTGGCACAACAATGTCATGGTGGGAAATGTGTTGATTTAATGGTTGCTATTGCATCACAAGGTATTTTGTTTAGTTGGAAAGACACTAGCAACATTACCTTTATTAGATGGTGGAATATGTTATGTCCTACGCATTTTTTAGCTAATGTTCACTTCAGTCAACAGCTTATTAAAAGAGATCTATTCTGGTTGCCATTTTCTAATTTCTTATCTAACCAACATGTGAAACCTAATGATGCAACTGTATTATTTAAACCTCCTTGACTATCCTCGTTTTCTATATACAGGTTGAGTATTTTATTAGATGTTTGCACCTACTTCTTTTTATCTCAGCTCATAAGCTATATCCTATTTTAATCCTATTCTCTTCTTTTATTTACTCTTTCTTTTTCTTTACACCTCTTTAAAAATATATACAATGCTATTGTTTACTTTATGTTTCGAACAAACCCTTCTGTCTGTGGTTGAAATGACTACTGTTTTACTGTTTTATATATTCATAATTTTTAACATCTCTTTTTTCTTATGTACTCAAACACAATACTGTTATTCATTTCTATATTCTGTTATGATGTATTTTACTATATGCCTCAGTAAAGCATTTTAAACATAAAAACTAATATATATGATAACATGCCATGGCATAAACCATATATGCAGATGCACAGCATATATCCAGTTAGATAATTAGGGCAGAACTGAAGTAAGCATGCGTATGCACAGAAGGGTTCCCCCAAGGGCAATGTCTTCTTCATAGGCAATTTGTACTGGGTTGCGGTGACTCTGGTACCGATCTGGAGGTGAGCCAGTGCCCCTTCCAGTGCTCCATGCAGTACTGACTATGGGCCCTGGTCGACATCCTATTACTTGGCTTTACAAGGCCATCTGGGAACTGGCACTGGCCCGCTTCTTAAGCTGTGGCGCAAATGGGAGGAGGTGTTTGGGAGGAGTGGTAGCACGCTTGGAATTCCTGAAGAAGGTTTACCAGAACTCCAGCTTAAAAACAAGCATTTGCAATGCAATAGGTCTCACATTATAAAAGTTTGAGCTATTGGCATTGCTAATAATAATGCAACACCAGTAGCGCAAACATTCAGTAATGCGAGACCTATTGCATTGCAAACGTTTTTTTGTTTGTTGCTTTTTTATATAGCGCGACTTGACCCAAAGGCGTGCATTTATGTTGTATTGAGTTCAGTGCAATTATGTGGTATGTTATTATGTGGCACGGAGTGGTATTATGTGGAGTGTATTTATGTTGCATTAAGTAGAGAGTAATTATGTGACGTTGAATTATGTAGTATTGAGTGGTATGTGGAGTGCATGTATGTTGCATTGAATACAGTAATTATGTGGTACTGAGTGGTATTATGTTGAGTGCAGTTATGTTGCATTGAGTAGAGTGTAAATATGTGGTGTGTAATTCTGTGGTACTGAGTGGTATTTTGTGGAGTGTATTTATGTTGCATTGAGTAGAGTGTAATTATGTGGCTTGCAATTGTGTGGCACTGAGTGGTATCGGGCCGTATTCATGTTGCATTGAGTAGAGTGTAAATATGTGGTATGTAATTATGTGGCACTGAGTGGTATTATGTGGAATGTATGTTGCATTTAGTAGAGTGTAATTATGTAGCGTGTTATTACGTGCCACAGAGTGGAGTGCGAGAGTGAGAGGGAAGAGGGATAAAGAGAGAGAGGGAGGGAGAGAAAGAGAGCCAGAGAGAGAAAGAGGGAGAGAGAGAGGGTGTGAAGGAGAGAGAAAGAGAGGGAGGGAGAGAGAGAGAGAGAGAGAGAGAAAGAGAGAGGCAGAGAGATAGAAACAGGGGGAGAGAGGGAGGAGAGATAAAGAGAGAGCGGGAGGGAAAGAGAGAAAGAGGGAGGGAGAGAGAGACAGAGAAAGAGAAATAGAAATAGAGAGCAGAGAGTGAAAGAGTGAGAGAGAGAGAGAACAAGAGAGGGTGGGGGAGACTGAGAAAGACAGAGAGAGAGAGAAAGAGGAGAGAGATAGAGAGGGGAGGAGAGAATAAGATAGAGGGAGAGAGAGAAAGAAAGAGGGAGGGAGAGAGAGAGAGAGAGAGAAAGAGAGAGGAGAGGAGAGGAGAGGAGAGGGGAGGAGAGGAGAGGAGAGGAGAGGAGAGGAGAGGAGAGGAGAGGAGAGGAGAGGAGAGAGAAAGGGAAAGAGTGAGAAAGAGAGAGAGGGGGAGAGAGAGAGATAGAGAGAGCAGGAGGGATATCAGGGTGATTCCCATTTCCGAAATGAATAAAGTTAGGCCGTGAGAAATGTGGGGCAGAGGGGTCATTATGTCACAATCCTCACACTGTGTTTCAGGTCTCTTGTGCTGTGGTATTTAGTCAGAGCTGCAGTTAAAAATGTAATGCTACAACTCCTGCTTTGTAAATTTAGGATAAGAGCAAACTTGGCACCTCGCTGCTGTCCGAAGTATCATCGTTTTGAGTTTAACAAGGGTCAGAAAGTACTTGAGACAAGAGAAGCTGTTTAAATGTAGACAAACAGAGAAGAGCCACAGCTCCTAACAGCCTTTCAGCAGCCTTTGAGTGCTATGTACCTGGGATCAGACTGGTCGCTCTCGTCTGGCCCAAAGTAACCGACTGCAAACTGAGTGAAATGTTGACATTAATATGGATACACTAACAGACATGTTCCAGTCAGGAAGTCCTTAGAGACGAGTACCTCATTTAAATAAACATGTTCAAATCGGCGAGATTTTAGAGAAGAGTGCAGTTCTTTGTAAATATTACTGGGAACAATTAAACTGCATTTCCTGGGATGTTAACGCTACCTTCAGCAAGGCAAAAAGAGCCTTTCAAACATGCAAGCATGAAAGGGAAGGATATGCAGAGTGCCGGGCAGTTTGTTACAGTAAGGGGTCACATTGGGGGAAAGACTGTAACTACTGGCTAATACCAAGCCAAGCCACCCGTGACGCTGGGCCATGAAGAGCCGAAAAACCCCAGCGCTATATTACAAGCGTGCTGAGCTACAAATCCGAGCCGCCAAGGGAGGGGGTGGCAAATGGTGAGCACTTTCGCGGCCGCTTTGATGTTCTCAGTGGCCGCGCGGCTCACTGAGAACATCAAAGCGGCCGCGAAAGTGATCAGGCAGGCTGACAAATGGTGCGCGCGCCTGACGCACATGCACTGTATTTGGAGGCCTGAAAAGCACTAGTCTGCACTTCCAAATCCGCTAGTAGCGCTAAAGCGCTGGCTCAGGCGAGACCTAAAAACATGTATGCTGCACCAGGTGTTCCTGACGCTGCTGCAGCTTCAGCGCCACTACCCGGAGTCGCATTTTGCTTGCCCTTGCTGCCAGACTCCTAGCACAGCCTTCCTAGACATGTTTTGGGGCGTGATACGCTCCCCTAAGGTGCTTCATTGACATTCTGCTGCGGCTGTTCTTGTGATTTTTGTATGTAATGCTGCCTCAGTATCACTGTGCTTGTACTTCAGTATGGCATATATATCTAATATTTTTTTAACATTGAACATCCAATTAAATGGTTTAACAAAAAATGTGTGCACAAAAGGGTATACATCGAAACTGAGGAGGTAAGAATACTGACAGGGACTGAAAAAATGAAACCAGATCATCCTCTATCAAAGGAAGGACCTAAGCTGGCAGAACCCAGGTTCACATCATCTTCAACACTGCCGCACCTGCAGTGCAGAAAGAACCAGTGCACCTGCACACAAGAATGGAAGACAGATTTGAAATAAAGATGCGCTAAAAAGAAGAAAAACTGTGGTGCAGTTATGTCCTTATGTATAGGGAAGACATGTCCTCCCACGCAATACCTTTCCTCATCTTTCCTCGAATTCAGTAAGTATTCAAGTGAAAACGTCTGCCGAAAAAACGTTCCTTTCTGCTTGCGCAGATGGCTCATCACACAGAAAACCAACATTCTGAGAAAGAGGAATTCCCATTCTGTGGAAGACTCTCAGCTGCCATGCCTGCAGGGCATACATGTACTTGAAGTAGCCCTTTAGAATTTTCATTCCACTGCATGCTGACAGCCAACTTGCAGAAAAAAAGATCTCCTAAAAGTTCAATGAAACGTACAACCCAACTTCTGTTGTTCAGTGGTTCTCGGAGTATAGCAGTGACAATGTTTGTATGGTTCCATGAAAGGCTACCACTATTTTCATGCATTTTTGCACAAAAGTGGGACCAGCAAAACCGGTGGCAAAGTAGCAGGCGTGAAGTTGGTGGCTGGTGCAGCACCATTTCTGAAGGCGCCAAAATACCCAATGGGTTTTCCAATGACAGACCTCCAGCAAATCCACCATGCACTGCCCTTGGAATAAGGCAGGCTCACACAGAACAGGCAGAAGGCATTTACATATATTTTTTGACAAAGGAAGTGTCTCATAATAATATATAATTATGCAAGGTTCATACTATTTAATAGCTTATTTTACAATGTATCTATAATGCAATATTCTGATTCAGTTTCTTTTTTAGCATCTGTCATAGAACGATATTACCATTTAAACTCCAGAATATTCTATTTGTTATATCTTACTAGTCATAATCATAAATCAAACAAAGATGTATCCTGCAGGCTGCACAAACCCTGGCATGACTGACCAACACTAGTTCCTTTTTGTCTGAGAGATGTTCATTCCCTAATGAACCAAGGGTTGATGAGGCCAGGAATGTCCTTTCATGCTTATGTTATGTATCAGGGAAGCAATGGGATCAGTGCCATCCCCACAGCAGTGGAAGCTATGAACATTGCCCCAAGCTTGGATGGCTTAATAACATCAGAGCTGTGCACGCGGGTTCTCATTTGTAAATAAAGAGCAGTGTGAACAGTTCAAGTAGTTAATCTTTTGTTTCTGATCGCAGCTGGTGGAGTGATGATAACTTGAGACACATGGGACCAACCAGCAACCCCTGCAAGGGTGTAGAAGACTTGGAATATCACATGTTGTGCTGCCATTTTGTGCCTGACATATACAAGGGACCATGAGCATCACACATGTCCAGCAGCGAAGTGGTATAGGAGAAAAGTTGGAATGCATCCTGACAATCAAGAGCCAATTCAAGAACACTACATGGTAAGGAAGTCAGAAAATGGAAACAGGGGGTGATTGTAGCTCAGGGGCGGCTGGTGACATTTGAAAATGGCGGGGCGTAAAAGTGCCCCGTAACAAAGTCGCGTCAAAACGCACTCTCAAACTAGGACCAAAACACCCCTTCCCCTCCATGGATTTTCTTCAAAACACTTGCAATCAAAATTAGACCTTCCCAACTCTGATCCCAGCTAAGTACATATCCCGCCATTTACAAATGTCACCAGCCGCCCCCATGCGTCATAAAATAACGCGCGACCAGAGGACCCTCCAACTAAAGTAAATAACTGTATTACAAAAGAACTTACACGCTAGCAATGCACAGTGCACAGGTACATCATAGACAAATCATAAGAAAGCCAGTAAACAGAGCTCTCTGCTATGACAATGTACAGGTATATCATAAAAGAACAAACAGACAGCAAGCACAAGAATGATAAACTCCAGATGCATCATAAAATAACCCACAAGTAGAGCACCCTGCCATACATAGGAATCGAAGAATCATGAAATAAACCACACAGCACCCTGCAATACACTGTAAAAGCACATCACCAGACAACTCATAGGCAGCAAGCAGAACACAGTACAATAACACTGTACCCGACAAACTGCCATAGCAGCGTTCTCTGTTGCTGCCTGCTGCAATAGCGACCTCTCCTGAGCAGCCCCCTTGTCTTCAAAATTATACTCTCAATGTAACCCTCCACAGTTTATTTGCGTCTGACCCGCTAAACTCCGCTAGTAATAATGTAAATACTTTCCCTCACTCCTTATGTCAGGGAACAATGCCTGGGAGCGCTCCCTTCCAGCCCCGCGTGGCTGGGTGCAGCTTCCTGACAAGCAGGTACAAAGGGCACGGGATTGACTCTGTCACTCACGGCGCCCAATGAAGATGGCATCATTACTTAACAAAACTGATTAGCAAAAAATTCATTTCACCCCAAGATGCTTTCCGGCATTCTCGCTGATTAGTAAGACCCGTAGGGCACTGAACAAACATTTTCAAGAAAATAAACTATACCCAGAGGCCACCCGGCATCTCATGGTCAGAGAAAAATATTCACTAATATTGAAAAAGGATTCGAGCAGAAAAAAGAGTAAAAGCTGCACTTCATGTATTATTAAAAATTAAAAAACACTTACCTGACCGCCTCTTCTCCTGGTCCGCGTTTGGCGCCTCTCTCTGCCCCTTCAAACGGTCCAAAACACCACGTCCACGTGACGTGACGCAAGTGACTGCAACCCGGCCCTCAGCCAATCCTGGCGCTGCAGCAGCGCCAGGATTGGCTGACGGCACCGCCTACTCCTCGCCCGCCGCCTGCCCATTAGGAGACCGAGGGGCTCCTAATGGGCATGCGCAAGACAGCAAAAATACAAGTACGCATGACTGGGCACGGAGTAAAAATTAAGCTCCATGCCCACTCATGCGCACTTGTGCTGACTTTCCCAAATGCCTCTGACAATGATGTCAGTCAACATGACGCCGGACCGCCCACGGTCCGACGTCATGCTGACTGCCATTCACAGAGGGAGCTAGGAGGGAGCTGCGGGCGCGGGCGGGGGGGCTACGCCCCCACGCCCCTATGGACGCACCGCGCCTGTTGTAGCTGTAAAAGACATTTAGGGGTAACACATTGGCTGTAACACATGGGCTGTAACAAGTTTATTTGTGTCGTTTATTTGTGTAGCTAGAGCTAGTTGAAGCTGAATGCAGGCCTCTAGTTATGGGCTTGTTAGGTAAGTGCTTGACCCAGCAGTGGTTCTGTCCCAGATAATAAACAAGTATGTTAGGCTTCAAATCTGAAGACTTCAGATTGTGAGACTCAACGCAGCAGACATCATTAGCAAGAGTGTCAATGTCCTTAGATATTTTCTTTTCTGGCCTTCCTTCCCCTCCATCCCTACCACAAGATTTTGAAGCCTTGGAAGGTCCAATTACTGCCCAAGAAATACTTAATGCCATACAATCCCTAAAGAAATCAAAGGCCCCAGGACCGGATGGCTTCTCGGTCGAATTTTACTCCACCTTTGCATCAATTTTTGTCCCTAAACTTTTGACATTGTTTAATTCTTTTATTAAGGACGCCAAGGCCTCTGGTTCCTTTATGGATGCTATAATAATCATCATTCCCAAACCTGATAAGGATCACTCATTATGTAAAAACTACCGCCCTATCTCCTTGATTAATTATGATTGTAAAATATTTGCAAAGATTCTTGCTATCCGTCTTGAGCGTCTTCTCCCATTATTGGTTAAGACTGATCAGGTTGGTTTCATTAAGGGTAGATTAGCAGCTGATAATGCACGAATGTTTGCAAATATCATCGCACATGCTAAGAAATTTAAATCCCCTCTTGCAGCGTTATCTCTCGATGCTGAAAAGGCCTTTGACCGAATTAATTGGCAATTTATGTTTCGTACCCTCAGTTGGTTTGGTTTTGGTTCAACCTTTATTTCATATGTCAAATTATTATATTCCTGTCCCCGGGCTAGTATTTTTGTAAATAATTATTTTTCCAAGTTTTTTCCTTTATCTCGTGGGACTCGTCAGGGTTGTCCTCTCTCCCCTTTATTATTTGTCCTTTGCCTTGAACCCTTCCTTGAGCGTATTAGAGTTAATGCTCATATATCTGGTTTCTCACATAACTCTGTAGACATTAAATTATCAGCCTATGCTGATGATATATTGATTTATATGTCCAACCCTCTCACATCCCTTCCTCCCTTTTTGGATGAGGTTCGACTTTACTCTAGTATTTCTGGATATAAGTTGAATCTCTCTAAAACAGAGGTTCTGCCCCTGAATTCATTATGTTATCAATATATGTTTCAGGATACTAATTTTGCTTGGTGCCCCACAAAAATTAAATACCTAGGGATTTGGTTCTCTACGTCCATACTGGCCACAATCAAGTATACATTTGCGGCATTACTTACAAAAATTCAAGCATTGCTTCTTATATGGTCCCCGTTGTTTCTTTCTTGGTGGGGCAGATTAGACACTATAAAAATGATGATTGTTCCCCATGTCCTTTATATATTGTCCATACTACCCACTCGCATTCCTCTTTCTTATTTTTCGCAAATCAATTCTATTTGTTTAAAATTTTTATGGAACAAGAAATAGTCACGTATTGCCCTTTCTAGGCTCCAATGTCCGAAGTCTGAGGGCGGAGTGCGTTTTCCCAATTTTAAGGCTTACCACTCAGCCTTTCTCATTAAACAATCCTTCACTTTATCTTTTGATTTTGTAAACACCCCTATCCCGAGATGGATTACTTTTGAGCGTTCCTGTCTAAAGGATTTTTCTTTTCAGTCTGTGATTTACATGTCCAATTGTACTTTCATTTCTAATAACCCGATTATAAAGCATTCTCAAAGTCTATTATATAATACGTTTACTAAGGGGTTAACTCCATTTCAATGCTTTCTCTCCTCCTCTATTTGGTATAATAAATTTCTTAGATACAAGGGTAAATCATTCTATTACAAACATTGGAAGGAGAAGGGTATTATCTTTGTTCATCAATTAATCCTTCAACATTCTGTTCTCCCCTTCCTTGAGTTGCAAACACGTTTCCAATTACCTGATTCATTTCATGCTGAATACCTCTTATTATCAGCCGCTTTACACTCCCAATTATCCTCTTTTGACTTATCTGTATCCACTCCCCATCCTACTCCTCCTACACCTTTATATAGTATATTCCCCATCCATATACCTAAAGCAGCCCTTGTTTATAGATTATTGCTAGTACACTTAACAGAGAGACTTAAATCTCCCATTGAGCTTGCTTGGGAATCAGACTTATCCCTTTCATTTTCCATTAGTATGTGGGATAAACTATGGTCCAAGTTATTTAAGATTTCTGCGGCGGCTCGAATTACTCAATCTTTGTATTTTATTTACAATAGAGCTCTTATTACTCCTGTATGCATATCCAAGTTTTCCCCTTCCTCATCACCATTATGCTGGTCTTGTTCTAAATATACTGGCACCCTGAGACATCTCCTTTATGATTGTCCTAATGTTGTGCCTTTCTGGAAGTCGGTTTGGTTAAAATGTATGAAAGTTTTCAATTGTAATTTGAGTTTATCATTTCATAATGTTTTCTTAGGTTCTTCATCACCTGAGTTAGATGATACCACTTCTATTTCATTGTTGTTTGATCTTTTTATTGCAATGGCATTTAAAGTTATTTTATCTTCATGGAAAGATAATTCGAAAATTTCTTTATTAATGTGATGGAATTTTATCTGTGACGAACATCGAATTGCTACTGTTTCCTCTTCTGTCCTTTCGCAAAAAATTAAATCTGATCTTCTTTGGTTACCATTCACGTCTTATCTTTCCTCACACACCTCTTTTCCCTAACTTGGAATTTTCTTCTTCTTTTTTTTTTTTTTTACTAAGCATACATAGTCTTAGGACAGTGCTATTTTTCTTTTATTTCTTTTTCTATTCTTCTTCTTCTTTTCTTTCCTATTTCCTCTTCCTTCTTTTTCTTTTCTCCCTTTTCATTATTATTTTTGCTATTGGATTTATTATTTGATTTTTATACTGTGTAAGTATAATTTAAATTTCCTGACTGATTGTATTATATATCTATTTCTATGCTTTGTTTATTTCTGAAAACTCAATAAAAATTCTTAAACATAAAGAGTGTCAATGTTGCTGATTTGTGTGGCATGTCTTTGTACCAGAGGGACTTGCACATGGATATTTCATATAGAAACCCTAGTGCAGATAGTAAGCAAGAGGGAGACTTGTAAGTGCAATCAGTGTTAGCAGGCATATCCTGGGTCAGTTGGAAGTGCCAAACTGAGGTAGTGAATTAATGTTTTTTCATGTTATGTCATTGTTCACCCAAATGTAACTGAGAAGCAATAATACTGATTTCACCCATCAACCTGCAAATAGTTACACCTCACCCAGGTTTGAACTGAAGACACATGCTTGACATCCATATTGGTGGGAGACTAACCTCTCCTTCAACTGTTTAATGTAAAAACAAAAAAAGGACCTAACATTGCTGTCTGAGTAGGAGCAACAAGTGTGTGGTAAGGAAGGATGACACATGCCTCTCTTCTCACTTTCCCATGTCTTCCTTGGTGTACCTTAATCAACTATTTCCACCTTTCCACCTTTGTTCCTAAAGGAAAAGCACATTCACCGGTGTTGTGTATAAACTCCAACAGGGACTTAGGTCCCATGCCTTCCTGTAGCATTTCTTTTGTTTGGAAAATATGACATTTGAGAGCATTTGATAATTCAGTGTTGAAGCATACTTTTGCCATTGTAAGTTCCAATTGCATACCATACAACCGCAACATCCTTAACCCGTTTGCTGTGTTCATCGGCCAACGGCCGTTGCGAGCACCACCTCCGTAGTGCTGCGTATGTCCGTTGGCCGGAGCGGCCCCGCCCACGCACGGAAACGTCCGCCCTGCGGTTAAAGGGTTAAATATCAATGGAAATAATATTTTCTATAATTTCGAGATGGGAACTGTGTCACTTCACTTTGTGTCACCTAACGTGGTGGACTCTTAAAAAAATGAATATACAATTTTCTGGTTTTTAATACGTCTTCAGAACTGTGTCATCCCACAGTGCATCACACAACATGATGACCATCTTGAATGTTTATGAAGTGGGCTTTAAAGATAGCTGATTGCCTGTAATGGAATTGCCAATGCTGGTGCATTTTGAAATCATCAAGTACTGACACAGCCAATAGATGCAGCCACAAAACCTTGGCAGGAAGCAAACAATTGACTTTGCCAATGTTTACGATAATGATGCCAATCGGCTCACAAGCCTGTTTGAGCACTCAGACTTCAATCACTCTGACATTGTTATCTCTCAAATCAAACTACAACTCATACATATTCGTCAGATGATAGAACGTCGAACATCAACCATACAATTGTAAGCAAGATGATATTTTGAATGAGTACTTTGCTCCGAATTACTCCCCCCAAAGAAAGTGATCATTATCCAATGGTCTCCTGCTTTGATATTACCATAAAATAGAGAAGATATTGCAGTCTTAGCCATTCCATCTCAAAAAGACTGAAATGGAGTTTGATAGGTCTTGATATGTTAAAAGGTTGAGAGAACCAAAGTACAACCATGGGCCTACTAGTGGAATTAGAAGATCCCACTTTATGATTAGACACCTTGTTGGAAAGTGGAGTAATAGTAGTGGCAGATATGCATTTACCACTGGCAATAATAACACGATCTTGGTAGCTTGGTTGCAAGCAGGCAGGCTTAACTTCAAAGACAGGTATGTAAAGCATTTAAAAATACTAATTCAGCAAATATAATTAAGACACAACACACCATATAAACCCAGCACTAATTTATTAAAATAGGAAATATTTTTATCTGTAACATGACACCAAAACAAAAAGAATCCACTGTAGGGAACTGGAGATGTGAATTTTTAAATATTAGACAGTTTCTAGTGCTTAGAAACTAACAATGGAACATTTGGACATTTGGTTGCCTCTGACAGGGACCAATTCACACTTAGCAACATTTCTGGAGGATTTCTCATCATGCATCATGCAGTCTGCTCCAGCAGGCCTAATTCCGTGTGGAACTCCTTCCTGAAGTTCCTCGCATCCAAAGTGTCCAAAACACAATCCAAGGGTCCAGAATCTCCAAGATGGTCCTTGAAGGTTCGGGACTTCAGTTCTAAAAATTCACTTCGACAAAACCCTTACAAATCCACTGGTAGTACTCCAGGCTGAGGATTCTTTGTGGTGATGGCCCAGGTGAGCTTTGTTAACCTGTAGCTTGCAGGTAGTCCTCTCTTTAGTCCTTTTGAAGCAGGTTTGATCTACTGGGCTGTAGTTCCAGATGTTGCAAGAGGGGCAATCTACAGAGTGCAGGACCTGGTTAATACACATCAAACTCTTCAGCATGGGCCCTTCTTGCTCTCTTAGGTTTCAAGCAGCAGATCTGAGAGGCACTGCCTCTCTCCGATACATATTCAGTGTTCTCTGTGGTCAAGCAGGAAGGCGCTCCTGTCCAATGAGATGAAGAACAATACCCCAGAGCATGACCACTTCCTCCAAAGTGTGTCACAATGATATCTCAGAAAGCACTATTCCTCCAGAATTCAATATGTCAGAATTTACAGCAGGAAGAGAAGAGCTGGCTGCACACACCTCCAGTATGGCTAATCTCCATAGTCTCTTTCCCATGTATCTGCTCATTCCTTCCTTAAGCCTGGAATCCGAGGACAGTTGTAAATGAAACAGGTGTCCTGGGCTTGTCTCCTCCTTCCATTGAAGGGTATTATTCGCTACCCTTACCCATGGCTGTGGCATTCCTATGCCCAGCAGTCTCTCCTCCTAGAAAGGCTTCCTAACCCCAGGGATCATTTTTCACCTCTTCAAAGCAGCCAAGCTAATTCACTTATCTCTATCCAATCTAGGTAGGGTAGTAGAGGGCTGAAGTTTGGCTCATGGACAAGAACGTCTTATAACTTATTTTCTGTACATTTTAGAATAAATTCACTAATACCATATTGTTGGATTTATAATTACCATTCTACTGATTCCTTTGATCCTAGTTTCATGGCTTTTCTTTCTACAGTTATCAACTAATAATCTCTTCCAATGTTGAGCTATGGGGCGGGGATCAGCAATGGAAAAATGAACCGGGCAATTTCTCCAATACCAGAGCCTATAAAACACGTTTTGTATCGACCCTGCTTATAGCTATAGGACCCCCATCCCTGGAAAACCTAGGAAAGACTTTAGGGGTTCTGTATATATATCAAACTATTGCAGATCCTCATTTCACAGTGCTCTTAGCACAAAAGTCGATTTTGGGAAGCACTTTACTACAATGTAGGGCGTGAAATGTGCAATTTCACTAACCAGAGTGCAAATAAAAACCTTTTTTAAGGTTTCTCCTTATACGTACCTGACCCCAGCCCCGGGACACCTAGAAGAGACACTGGGAGTACCTACCATGCCCACATATTGTAGTTTAATAATTTTCAAGGGCCCTAAACACCAAAGTCGAGTTTGGGCACAATATGCATTTTAAAATCAGTCCTGCAACACATGGCTGTTTTTAAACTGACCTCAGGTCAGTGCAGAAAAGGCTGCTGGACTCTAAACTGCCCTGCCCTAGTCTATAATAGGGTCTTAAAGATAGGTTCTATCCCCATGCCCTATTATGTACTAGGGCCTTATAGGGGAGGTCCTGCCAATAACAGGGGTACCCTAACCCAAAAAGTACCATAGTGTATGTAGGTGTTTTCACTGTATTCTATGGGGCTGATTATGTTGTCCCGGACACATCAATGGGATGTGATGGAACACTGTTCGTCGCATTCCTATATTTCACTATTGGAGCATGCCTTACAGCCATAAACCGGTCGTAATGTAGGCTCCAATAGTGAAATGGGAGGTGCGGTTCATTCCTACACCCCGTGGCAGGCACCTGCCACAAGTTGCAGGGATCAACAGGGGGTCACCATAAGTGCCCCCTCATCCTCCAACCGGAGGCCGTGCACCAAAGGAGGTCCTGCTGGGGGCCCCCAAACACACTCTCCAAATTGTTTTTCATGTAATCTCAAGGGAGGAAAGGCCAGCCCTTGAGATTACAGGCCAGATTGCGACAGGCGGACTGGCTCTCCGAGCCTGTCAGAAGCCAGCCAGAATGACCTGCCGGTTTACTTTCCAACCGCCTCCAAAAGAATGAGGCGGTCAGAAAGTAAACCGACCGGCTCATTACAATGCGGCTCTAAAGGCTCCAACTGAGGGTCGAAGCCTTTACGGGCCATATCGTAATCGGCCCCATAGTGTCACTTTCAGCATAGCACAGGCCCTGGGCCTGGTTAGGCAGAGCCCAGGGTCAGTCAAAGTCAGTTACCACCAGTACCAGTCAGCAAAATTTGGGGGGTGCCCACGGTACAGAATGACTTTGCAACACAACTACTCAGAAGTATTCAACTCTTTACATGACCACAGGCGGACCGAAAACCAAGAGCAGGTGCGACCTCACCCAGAACATAAGCCATCTTTGCTTTACAGCTACTATAAAGCTGCTATAAATGCTGAGACCCAAACTTTCCACCCTGAAATGAAATACCAGGAAATTTGACTGACAGACCTGGGCATTACAAACAAAACCAAAATCTTCTTTGGGGAGCAAAGGGAAATATAACGATCAACAATGGCAAACACTTCACAAGCTTATGAGACAAAGGGATCATAGCAATTTCTGGGAGTTCGAAAACACCTGAACACATCCAAGAACTAACAAGTGGGGAATAGAGTTGGTCCTACTTCTCGGAAAAACATATTAATGGACTATACCACTCCAAGGAAGTTAATAAGCATAGCACCTCAGTAACCATTATCAAAGGCTCTACCTCCCCTAGTTCACTGGGAAATGTTTAACAGGAAGAGACTCTCACTCCATCTTGAGTCAAGTAGGCCTTAAGGGCTTGTAGGTCAAATGATGCCCCTGGGTCATGGTCCAAATATACATCCAGGCTCAGGTATAAATCGTATGCCAATACCTGGGTAAATAAACAGTACCTTCTTTTCTACTGTTCATTCCAACTGACAGTTGACAGAATCTTGAAAAGGTGCCATCTTGTTTCCCATCTGTATAAAGAGCGACAGGTCCAACCTAGGCAATTACAGTCTCACAGCCCATTCAGAAGTAGAGGGAAATGTATTCACCATATTTTGTTTAGCAAATCTTGAAAGTTGGGCCACAGAGCAACAAATAATACCTTTTTATCAAACAGAATTTTGACTCAACCAAAGTGCCATTGGCAACATCCTTGTCCTGTCCTACATGGTCTATGAATCCTTCAATTCTTCAGGCCCTCCTTTATTTGAGTGATTTGTAGACTACACGGCAGCATTCAACAAGGTCGACAGGAGCATCTTCTGGTCAAAACTGATTAACTTGGATATCCATAAATTCAAATTTCTCAAACTCTGCTATATGTCAATGATTCAGTACTCTTGAACCAAACTAAACTAGAGCTACATCCTGCCCTGGATGAATTTTATAAACAGATCCACCAAAACAAGCCAACAGCCCATCAATCAAAAGCAAAGATTATGATCTTCGGAAAATATAAGAACGAAGCTGAAGAAAGTGGTCTTTATACTTCAGGAAGTTCGAAAACATACCTTTACATACCTACCTTGACAGATTGATATCTGACAATGGCTCTTGAGGTATGAAGTTTGTCATATAAAATCACTGCTTCTGCTCTTATATTTACCATTTGCAGGATCAGTGCAAGATGCTTGAAGTCGTCAGCGGATGCCATGCTTAAAGTAATAAGAGCCGGCGATAATATTATCGTCGCTTTAGAGCCCGTTTTCGGGCGAAAAGCAGCGATAATATTATCGCATTATCAACAAGGACATGCTAGCGCGTGTTTCCTTGCATTAGCGCCCCTTGTCAGCACGCCTCCCATCGCATCGCTAATGAGATGCAAAGGAGGCGTGCCTGACAAAACACCATGGGAAAATATCGCTAACCCAGCTTCGTCATATTAACAACGAGAGTTAGCGATATTTGGAATCGCGGTAAGTATGACTTAACGCATGAATTTAACATCTGTTAAATTCCTGACTAAGGCATACCTAACATGGGGGGTGGATTATGTGGCGAAGACCACAAGCCCTATCACCAAAGATATCGCCATTTTCCATGGAACATCGCTGGAAAACCAGCGATGTTCCATGGAAAACACTGCTATCACTGGAATAATTATCGCCATTGCGCTATGCGTTGTTGATACAGCACTAGCATGGCGATAATTTCCAGCGATAGCCGGCAAAAAGCAATCTCACGCTAAGAGCGGCCAGTGATAATTATCTCTGCCGCCTGTTGATATGCCCCCAAGTTCTTACCAACACTTTCTTATGGCCAAAACATCTTTCCAACTAGAAGTGACCCACTGTAAGACAAGCTGCAATGCAAATTTTCAGGAAAGTTTTCTATCCTCCATACTTTACGAAACGTTCCCAGATATGCCTGGAATTTGGCTTACATAATCAAGAATTGGCTCATAATGCAGCATTTTTAAATACTGCTATTTTATCAAACACGCAACAGCTGACTCCCTAAAGCATCATTTATATAATGAAAAACAAAAACTTCATAGACCAAACAACTATACAGAGCCATCACAGACTTAGAAATGAACACCAATTTATCAAAATAGCATATAAATTAGCATAATAACATACTAAAAACCCAATTACCTTACTCTGACACACATTGAGCACTCTCTAGCAAGTCTCATATGACAGATGTTCAGGTCAGACTTCCCTAAAGAGCTCAATGAAGAGGGCAACAGCAATAACATCATGCAAATACTATTTCAACTGTTTTCATTTAAAGAATACGGAAGATATTGTGCCTCATACTCATAAGAACAATATCATTGCAGACTCTGCACATACCATCAGGAGGAAATACTTCTCCTGTCGGAAAACTGATTTTAGTTAAAACAAGAACAGAGGGGCAAACAACTTCCCCTTGATAATTCAATTGTACACAATCCTAAACACACAAAATCATTAATTCAATCACCACTGGTATAGTAGTCACCACATAACCAAATGAAATGTTGTACCACAGAAGTATCAAATTGCGAAGTTTCACCATTTCTGTAGTCCCCCAATGGCATACCTTATCTATATGATCTTTCCTCCAAAGATTCCTTGGAGGCCTGATCATATACAAAAGGTGGAGGATTAAAGAAATGTTGAAACTGTGAAACACAATAGTTGTTGTACCCTCAAAATCTTCACATTGTGAAACTGAGATCCATCGAACCTGCCCGGACACCAGCAATCCAAGACGGACCCCAAATATCAATATTAAAGAATGTAAGGTTGGTGAGTTGAATGGATTTGTGCAGGGGTGCAACTAAGTATACATGTGGACTATGAGCGGCTAAGATGAGTAAGGACCAATAATAGGTCATGGCATTAACTGGTGTTGACTGGACTAAATATGTTTGGAAAGCATGAAGGGAAGTGCAAATATTGTGAAAAGTGAGGTACATTTTGCTGTATGGTACAACGGTTGTGTGAGGTTGCGTAGATTTTTTGGCTGGGCAGTAACGCCTTTGCTGAATACTGTAAAAATTCTCCAACATTGTAGTACCTTTGGTTTTCTTCATGCAGGTTTTCATGTGTGTGTGTGCGTGTGTGTGTGTGTGTGCGCGCGTGTGCATGTGTGTGCGTGTGTGTGTGTGTGTGTGCGTGTGTGCGTGTGTGTGTGTGTGTGTGTGTGTGTAGATGTGGGAGATATCTTTTAGAACTGAGGAATGTGGTCAAATCTTCTGTTATCGACCAAAATGCATTGAAATACAGAATGGACGAAATCTGAAATAATACGTCCATATTGTTACTGGTTGAATTTGGATCCCCTATCGATCCTGGTATAAATATGGACCTAGAAATTGATTTGTCTAAAGAAACTATTAGAAGCCCATATTAGATACCTTTGGACGCTTTATACGTTCCAGTACTGAGAGCACTTTCTGTGAATGTAATGCTCTGGTCTTGAAAATCTTGGATTGGCGAATATGCAATTTTAAAATATATGTGTTGGAATGTATCAAGGCTCAATAATGCTGGGAAGCGTCGCCTTGTAACGGAGGAGCTTCAGGTGTTTAAACCCCATGTACTGGGAATCTCTGAAACTCATTTGGCTTTTAAAGATAGAACAGATCTAAAACAGCTTGGATATGATGCGATTGTTAGCACTTTGCAATCAATTTCTATTCGGGTGGTGGCTATTTTGAAATCTAAAAACTGTCAGGCCACCGTGCTCCGTACACTGGCTGATTCTAAAGGGAGATGGGCTATCACCCAGTTATTGATATATGAGCGTAAGGTTACCGTTTCTACGGTAAATGGCCCTAATACTAATAGTCCTGACATGTTCTTATATTTGTGTTTTGAATTATTGGAATGGGCCGGTGAGTTGATCGTTATGGGAGATTTTAATTGTATTTTTAGATAGAAAGATCGATACTACTAATACTCTAACTCTGGCCAGAATGGGTAGGACTAGGGCTGCTATATTCGAACTTCTCCACATACACCAATTAGAGGATGCTTGGCGAAGATTACACCCTACGGTGCCGGGTTATACGTTTTTCACATATCCGCATAAAACATACTCTAGAATGGATATGATTTTTGTTAATAATATTGCTTTAGAGAGGGCACTAATTGAGGTATGTCCTAGGATCACATCTGATCATAATCCGGTGATGTTGACTTTGTGGGTTCCGCCGGGGTTAAAAGGCCAGGGAGGAAATTTTCATTTCCTATATATCTCCTTAACAGTTCAGAATATGTGGAATTTATGCAAGAAACATTAGGGAAATGTATTGAGAAAAATTGGGGCACGGCGTCAACGGCAATGGTGTGGGACTGTATGAAGGCGTTTGTTAGAGGGGCCACACTGCAGTATATTATAAAACAGAATCGACAGGGGGTATGTTTGATGGACCAAGAACATAAGCTCTATTTAGATCTAGAGCAAAAGCACGCTAGAGCTATTGTTACAAAAGACCTTGGAGAACAGCACATTTATCAGGAGGTTATAGACGACAGAGCTAAACTTAAGAGAAGGTTAAGGGATGAAGTAGTGAATAGCTATCATAAGTTCAAGATCAAACAATATGAGTATGGGGAAAGGGTTGGGTGTCTGTTGGCTAATCAGATTGCTGATATGAGGGTTAGATCAAGCATTAAACTTATCAAAGGGACAGACGGGCTAGCTTACACTAGATCCGAAGACATAGTGAAGCAATTCAAGTCATTCTATGCTGACTTGTACGACAATTCAACTTGTTTTAATCAACAAACTGCCACGGAGTATATTCAGGAGAGTGCAATGCCAGTTCTGACTGGTTTTCTTTCTGAGCCTCTGCAAAGATATGTTGACTTAGGTGAAATTGAGGGAGCAATTAATGCTTTGCCTACTGTTTAAAAAACAGGCTATTGCCAGTTTTGCTGGTGCTATGTAATGAGATTATGCAGGGGGGGGGGGGGGGGAGAATGTTTCGCACTGCTGGAATATTACTAATATTATAGTGTTTCCAAAAAAGGGAAAACCGGTAGAGGAGTTGAGTTTATACCGGCCAATATCATTGATTAATGCAGACGCTAAAATCTTTAAAAAAATGATTGCGTCTCGGCTGGCTCCGGTTATTCATGTTTTAGTTTCAGAGCATCAGCATGGCTTTGTCTTAGCCAGAGACACGGTGGCTCACATTAATATAGCTATTGCTGTATTTGATGTTTCCGGCCAGTTAAATCAGCATGCTGGGATTTTGATGCTAGATGTCGAGAAGGCCTTCGACCGGGTGGTTTGGGGATCGTTATGGTTAACAATGACAACACTTGGTCTTGGTTGGAGGTTTATCTAGGCAAAGCGGTACAAAAGGGGGTGGTGATGGACGGAGCATCAGAACCAATCAAACACTCACACCCAGTCAACAGATCTGGGTTTGATCCATCACCGTTCTTTAGCCCACTCTGCCACCCCAGTTCAGACATGGCCATATGCAAATCAGTCTGACCCTGTGCCTCATGGGAACAGTCCAGCCCAAACTGCCAAGCCATGCCTTCCCTGGACCGGAAACAAGCGTCCTAGGACCGGTTTCTGGCACTTCAGCCGTCTTCAGCCAGGCTTGCTTGAATCCAGTGGCAAAGTGAGCAAGGGACTCACGTCTGAGCATACCCTGCCAACTTATGGCAAACAAAGCGGCCATGTCTAAACTGGGGTGGCGTAGTGGGCAAAAGAACGATGGATTTAACCCAGATCTCTTGACTGGGGGAGAATGTCTGCATTGTCAGCATTCCGTCCATCATTTGTTTGTTGTAACGCTTTTCGCCCTAAGTGGGATGGGTATTCCCAGACGTGGGACCCATGCTCACTACGCCACTGGAGTCAAGCTATCCTGGCTGATGACGGCTGATAGCCAGAAACCGGTCCTAGGATGCTTGATTCCGGTCCAGGGAAGACATGGCTTGGCAGTTCGGGCTGGACTGTTCCCATGAGGCACAGGGTCAAGACTGATTTGCATATGGCCATGTCTAAACTGGGGTGGCATAGTGGGCAAAAGAACGATGGATTTAACCCAGATCTCTTGACTGGGGGAGAATGTCTGCATTGTCAGCATTCCGTCCATCATTTGTTTGTTGTAACGCTTTTCGCCCTAGGTGGGATGGGTATTCCCAGACGTGGGACCCATGCTCATTACGCCACTGGAGTCAAGCTATCCTGGCTGATGACGGCTGATAGCCAGAAACCGGTCCTAGGATGCTTGATTCCGGTCCAGGGAAGACATGGCTTGGCAGTTCGGGCTGGACTGTTCCCATGAGGCACAGGGTCAAGACTGATTTGCATATGGCCATGTCTAAACTGGGGTGGCGTAGTGGGCAAAAGAACGATGGATTTAACCCAGATCTCTTGACTGGGGGAGAATGTCTGCATTGTCAGCATTCCGTCCATCATTTGTTTGTTGTAACGCTTTTCGCCCTAAGTGGGATGGGTATTTCCAGACGTGGGACCCATGCTCACTACGCCACTGGAGTCAAGCTATCCTGGCTGATGACGGCTGATAGCCAGAAACCGGTCCTAGGATGCTTGATTCCGGTCCAGGGAAGACATGGCTTGGTAGTTCGGGCTGGACTGTTCCCATGAGGCACAGGGTCAAGACTGATTTGCATATGGCCATGTCTAAACTGGGGTGGCGTAGTGGGCAAAAGAACGATGGATTTAACCCAGATCTCTTGACTGGGGGAGAATGTCTGCATTGTCAGCATTCCGTCCATCATTTGTTTGTTGTAACGGTTTTTGCCCTAATTGGGATGGGTATTCCCAGACGTGGGACCCATGCTCACTACGCCACTGGAGTCAAGCTATCCTGGCTGATGACGGCTGATAGCCAGAAACCGGTCCTAGGATGCTTGATTCCGGTCCAGGGAAGACATGGCTTGGCAGTTCGGGCTGGACTGTTCCCATGAGGCACAGGGTCAAGACTGATTTGCATATGGCCATGTCTAAACTGGGGTGGCGTAGTGGGCAAAAGAACGATGGATTTAACCCAGATCTCTTGACTGGGGGAGAATGTCTGCATTGTCAGCATTCCGTCCATCATTTGTTTGTTGTAACGCTTTTCGCCCTAAGTGGGATGGGTATTCCCAGACGTGGGACCCATGCTTACTACGCCACTGGAGTTAAGCTATCCTGGCTGATGACGGTTGATAGCCAGAAACCGGTCCTAGGATGCTTGATTCCGGTCCAGGGAAGACATGGCTTGGCAGTTCGGGCTGGACTGTTCCCATGAGGCACAGGGTCAAGACTGATTTGCATATGGCCATGTCTAAACTGGGGTGGCGTAGTGGGCAAAAGAACGATGGATTTAACCCAGATCTCTTGACTGGGGGAGAATTTCTGCATTGCCAGCATTCCGTCCATCATTTGTTTGTTGTAACGCTTTTCGCCCTAAGTGGGATGGGTATTCCCAGATGTGGGACCCATGCTCACTACGCCACTGGAGTCAAGCTATCCTGGCTGATGACGGCTGATAGCCAGAAACCGGTCCTAGGATGCTTGATTCCGGTCCAGGGAAGACATGGCTTGGCAGTTTGGGCTGGACTGTTCCCATGAGGCACAGGGTCAAGACTGATTTGCATATGGCCATGTCTAAACTGGGGTGGCGTAGTGGGCAAAAGAACGATGGATTTAACCCAGATCTCTTGACTGGGGGAGAATTTCTGCATTGCCAGCATTCCGTCCATCATTTGTTTGTTGTAACGCTTTTCGCCCTAAGTGGGATGGGTATTCCCAGATGTGGGACCCATGCTCACTACGCCACTGGAGTCAAGCTATCCTGGCTGATGACGGCTGATAGCCAGAAACCGGTCCTAGGATGCTTGATTCCGGTCCAGGGAAGACATGGCTTGGCAGTTTGGGCTGGACTGTTCCCATGAGGCACAGGGTCAAGACTGATTTGCATATGGCCATGTCTAAACTGGGGTGGCGTAGTGGGCAAAAGAACGATGGATTTAACCCAGATCTCTTGACTGGGGGAGAATTTCTGCATTGCCAGCATTCCGTCCATCATTTGTTTGTTGTAACGCTTTTCGCCCTAAGTGGGATGGGTATTCCCAGATGTGGGACCCATGCTCACTACGCCACTGGAGTCAAGCTATCCTGGCTGATGACGGCTGATAGCCAGAAACCGGTCCTAGGATGCTTGATTCCGGTCCAGGGAAGACATGGCTTGGCAGTTTGGGCTGGACTGTTCCCATGAGGCACAGGGTCAAGACTGATTTGCATATGGCCATGTCTAAACTGGGGTGGCGTAGTGGGCAAAAGAACGATGGATTTAACCCAGATCTCTTGACTGGGGGAGAATTTCTGCATTGCCAGCATTCCGTCCATCATTTGTTTGTTGTAACGCTTTTCGCCCTAAGTGGGATGGGTATTCCCAGATGTGGGACCCATGCTCACTACGCCACTGGAGTCAAGCTATCCTGGCTGATGACGGCTGATAGCCAGAAACCGGTCCTAGGATGCTTGATTCCGGTCCAGGGAAGACATGGCTTGGCAGTTCGGGCTGGACTGTTCCCATGAGGCACAGGGTCAAGACTGATTTGCATATGGCCATGTCTAAACTGGGGTGGCGTAGTGGGCAAAAGAACGATGGATTTAACCCAGATCTCTTGACTGGGGGAGAATGTCTGCATTGTCAGCATTCCGTCCATCATTTGTTTGTTGTAACGCTTTTCGCCCTAAGTGGGATCGGTATTCCCAGACGTGGGACCCATGCTCACTACGCCACTGGAGTTAAGCTATCCTGGCTGATGACGGCTGATAGCCAGAAACCGGTCCTAGGATGCTTGATTCCGGTCCAGGGAAGACATGGCTTGGCAGTTCGGGCTGGACTGTTCCCATGAGGCACAGGGTCAAGACTGATTTGCATATGGCCATGTCTAAACTGGGGTGGCGTAGTGGGCAAAAGAACGATGGATTTAACCCAGATCTCTTGACTGGGGGAGAATTTCTGCATTGCCAGCATTCCGTCCATCATTTGTTTGTTGTAACGCTTTTCGCCCTAAGTGGGATGGGTATTCCCAGATGTGGGACCCATGCTCACTACGCCACTGGAGTCAAGCTATCCTGGCTGATGACGGCTGATAGCCAGAAACCGGTCCTAGGATGCTTGATTCCGGTCCAGGGAAGACATGGCTTGGCTGTTTGGGCTGGACTGTTCCCATGAGGCACAGGGTCAAGACTGATTTGCATATGGCCATGTCTAAACTGGGGTGGCGTAGTGGGCAAAAGAACGATGGATTTAACCCAGATCTCTTGACTGGGGGAGAATGTCTGCATTGTCAGCATTCCGTCCATCATTTGCTTGTTGTAACGGTTTATCTAGGCAATTCAGAAACCGTACAGTAATCCGACAGCTTCTATCAAGGTCAACGGCCTCTCCTCATCTTCCTTTGCAGTTCAAAGGGGCACACGACAGGGGTGCCCTTTAGCCCCACTGCTGTTTGCTGTTTATATTAAGCCTTTTGTACAGCATCTGCTGTGTAATGTAAGGATCTCTTCAGTATCTCTTAATGGTTTAGAGCTTAAACTAACCGCGTACACAGACGATATAGCAGTTTTTCCTAGTAGACCTGAAGACGCTGTAGTCGAAATTACATTAGAAGCTCAGCGTTTTGGGTCATTTTCAGGCTACAGATTAAATCTAAACAAAACACAGACAATCTTAAATTATCAGATGCGGCTCCGGCTGCTTTGGGAATAACACAAACAGCAACGTATTTCGGAGTCTGAATTAGTAGTCAAGTAGATGATGTGATCACACTCTATTAGGAACCATAGTTCAAAAGGGTGGTTGCAAATTTGCGCAGCTGGCACCGGCTCCCCCTCAGCAATGTGGGGAGGTGTAATATCGTTAAAATTAATATCCTTCCGAAGTTTTTGTATCTATTTCGTACTATTGCATTTAGGGTACCATTGACGTTTTTTAAGCACCTAGATAGTGCTATAGGTAGCTTTATTTAGAGCTATCAACATGCTAGGAGAGCCCTACGTTATACTAGCTATCATATATACAAGGTGGGTTCATGCTCCCAGATTTTAAACTATACTTTTGGGCTGCGTTTTTTGGCCGAACTCAAAGTTTGTTTAAGGGATCCGATAGTGCTATGATTTGGCTTTCTTATCAATTGGCATGCGGCCCTTATGCGGGGTTTCTGCTATATAAAACTACCGATCACAACTTTTACGAGAGGGTTTGATTTAAGGTAGTTAGAGACATTGTCAAGATATGGCAAGATATTGCCAAGGCGAATTTTTTTCCAACGTTGCACGTGCATACTATGTTATGGGGAAATCCTACATTATTTTAGATATTTCATGACCCTTTTGGAAGAAGGTGACAAAGCAGGGGTATAGTACAGCTCAGCCAGCTTTATGATGGACAAGGGTTTTGGTCATTTGCTGCTCTGCAAGAAGAGTATGTGGTGTCGCTGAACATATTTTTATAGTATTTACAAATCAGGGATTACTTTTTACGTGGTCTGGGTTTATTACAGATACCCAGTCCTTCTGCGATACTAGCTTTACTTTTTCAGACATCTGGCCAAGGGCTTATTGGTAAAGCGTATCAGAAACTTTTAGCTACTGTTAGCGATGACGGTATACAGGTTGAGGCAAGGTTAAGCCGGGTTTTTCAAACTGTTATAACAAATAAGGAAGTACAGGAATCCTTGGCGACTATAGATTCAGCAGTAGCACTGGTTAATTTGAAACTACAGTAGCACAGGGTTATATTTATGCTGTACTATACCCCTGAGTTAATTTCTAAATGGGTTGCGAATCAATCATTTTCACCCAAAGAACGTTGTCCAAAGTGCTAAGTGTATGCCGCTGATCTACGGCATATGTTTATCACGTGTCCAGGGTTGAGCGTATTTTGGTTTAAAGTTACTCTTGTTTTTTCAATGTTGGCTGGACATGATATTCAGATGACAGAGAAGGAAATTGTATTGGGGGTAATACAAGATTGAGGTTGTCTTATGGGATCGCTTGTATCAATCTTAATTGTAAGCGCCGGTTTGTGCATTGCTCGTGCTTGGATTAAAAAAACATGCCCCAGCATTAACAAACTCTGGGTCCTGCTCAGTGAAATCTATGAAATGGAAATAGCTCTTGCCAAAGCTAGAGGTCCACGCTCTTGGCGAAAATTTAAACGGGTGTTGTCCAGTATCCATTGGGACTAGAACTGTGTTATACATGCATTTTGTTTGAGTTCATTACTGTCATTAGTTATGCTTGCTAAGCTATTTATAAGTTCATATTTTTCTTTTTTTTCTTCTTTCTAGGTCTGTACAATGCAAGCAATTTTTTTTGTATTCCCTTGTGCTCCCTCTTTTGAAGTTGGTTAATGGTATTTCCTCATGTGCTCTTTTTTTGTGTATTGTATTATACTTATGTGGTAAAATCTTCTGTTATCGACCAAAATGCATCGAAATACAGAATGGACTAAATCTGAAATAATACGTCCATATTGATACTGGTTGAACTAGGATCCCCTATTCATCCTGGTGTCAATATGGACCTAGAAATTCATTTGTCTAAAGAAACTATTGGAAGCCCATATTAGATACCTTTGGACCCTTTATACGTTCCAGTACTAAGAGCACTTTCTCTGAATGTAATGCTCTGGTCTTGAAAATCTTGGATTGGCGAAGATGCAATTTTAGCCTAGTTCATGTATAAAGTTTGGGTTATCACAGTATATGTTTGATTTATCAAATATTTTTCACTGTATATCCATCGAATTGAATGTGGTTTGTCCTTTCTTTTATTGCACCAAATGTGAAAGTTTAAAAAACGTTTGTATTAATTTTTTACTAAAACAAATTTGAGGTCATGATTATTGAGTAAAATGTACATCATGCATAAATAAAGATGTGTTTAAATCTTGCAACCACCTGATGTTGCTTTGTGTATACAATTGTCTAAGGCCCAAGGTGGTTATAGAGAAGGGTCAAACCCCCCAATTCACACAGATTTCTAAAAGTGGCATTTTCAGAATTGTGATAACAAATCTGACTTTACCATTAAAGAAGGCTTTTAATTACCTGCTTCCAATTGGAAGTTACAACTTATTAAATCTAATACGGTAACTCTAATATTATACTATGCGAGAGGTAGGCCTTGAATTAATGAAATACAAATTTAGGGGGTTTTCACTACCAGTACCCTGTCCTTTGGGTGTTGTCCAGCCCCTTTCCTTAGGAGTGGCATATATATTAAAAAGTAAGGTTTGAGTCTGGCAAAAGGTTTACTTTGCCAGGCCGAAATGGCAGTTTAAAAACTACAAACACTGGCTGCAATGGCAGGCCTGATACATGTTTAAATGGCTACCTAAGTGGGAGGCACAATCAGTGCTGCATGCGCACTAGGTTTCTGCACCTGGAGCATTTGTGCAACAGTCTCTCCAAGATTGTACCACGGCCCGATTCTGGGCTTTTGGAGTATCGCCACGATTGAGACATTGATCTCATCCTTCCCAGCCGCACCATAGGAATCATATATCCTCGTACATCAAGCTCTGTGCAGCTACACACACACCTACAGTGGACTTCCAATTGCGGCCCGTGTCCCGAACTTGCATCAATCTCTCAGGCATTTGATTCCCTTGTCCTGATGATGATCCCATAACCATCGTTGGGGATCGAAAATGTCATCGACAACTACATCTTGACTCCATACTTTTATTCATGACTTAGGTGGAGCATAAGATGTCTTTTATATCGTGACTACTGTAACTTATGTATCACCAAAAAGTCACCCTGCAGCTATATGCCTGAAGTCTGGAAATCGGCTGATTTCCTGTACCCTATCACTTCCTGCTCACTGCATGAGATTATATGCTGGTTCATCTTTATCTAATGTGTAAATAAATGTAATAATTTCCATTGGGAAAACAATATACCCAACGCTGATTGTAGTTTTTTGGTTATGATTGCATATCTTCTTTGATAGGGACAGTTGTCGCAAATAGCATGGCCAATAGTAGCATTTAATTTTTGGAACTTGCGTACATGTTGTTCCAATTTATTAGGGACTTACAAGTAAACTGAATATGCCAATTGGTTGTAAGCCAATTCCAACATGTTTTAGGGAGGGAGTACAAACATGTTGGCACTTGTTAGCAGTGGTAACGTGCACAGAGTCCTAAAGCTAGCAACAACGAAGTTAGCAAAACATGATGGTTGAAGTCAAAAAGCTTGAGGAGAACTATGCCAAGGAAACCAGGTCTAACAAATTGTTTTCCTATTTTTATATTCCTCATTTCTCATTATTCTGTCTTTCTCCCTTTTGCTCTGGGTCAAGGTCTGATGATAAAAGTATGAGTAAAATAAGTATTGTTCTCCAAATCAATGCCAGTGGCCACCATAGGACCCATGTTCAGATATAAAGGGCTCAACGTGCCACTAAACCTCACAAAACCTGCAATATGTATTTGCTGCATTCTGGTAGAGGTGATTTGCAATGTGTATGTTCTAATATTAAAAGAGATTTAATTTAAAAGTCAGAGCATTATAATTTAGCTCATACTAAATCCATACAATTTTAATGTTCCAGAGTGTGTTTACTTACTGATGATAAGTAGCCCAGACAACTTGCCTGGTCCATGGTTGCCACTCCCTCATGTCGCCGCTGCAGCACGGAAGGACCGGTCCCATCCCTCCAGCTGAGTTGCCTGTGGAGTCTGGTCCCTCCGAGCCTCGCCTGTCTCCTTACTTTTCCTATGTGTGCCCTGCTGTTGTTAATGTCTACTGTTTTACTTTTTATTCTCCTCTTCTCTGTTTCAATTCTGCCTTTGCTCCCAATTTCTGTGCTTTCTATTTCTGTGTCATTGCACTGTTCCACTTTATTGTGCTATTTCTTTCCTCTTTATTGTAATATTTCTGTCAGCTTTATTGTGCTAATTTCTTTCTCGTTTCTTGTGCTTTTTTATTTCTGCTTTGTGCTATTTTACTTGACCTGATTCTTCTCTACTTGTTCTGGCTCCCACTCCCTAACACCCCAGTTGTTGCACCCCCATCATCGCCAACTGGTCTGTTCCAGATCCTGCCTCCTTCCGCCTCAGCCCCTGCCCTCTTGCCTCCCGGACTGCACCTCCCACCTCCCAGAGCTACTTAATGGAGTCCGCGTGCCAAAGGCAGGTCAATCTGCACCTGTCCATGCCTGGACCATGCCCAGCACCAGGAACCATGGTTCCACAGCCCGCCACTGGTATACTTCCAACAAGATCCGAACCCTCGACCCCAGGACCCGGGACACCAACTGCAACATCACCTCACTACACTCCATGGAAGGACCCTTCACCTGCCTCCATTGCTGCTTCACCTGCAATGTAAGAACCCCCACGTCCATTACCCAGTCAACACCCAACCAGAGACCATAACTCAACTGCACGCTGCTCAATGCCTGATCCCTTTGAAAGCACGCCACAGAAATCCGGGACACCATAACCACCCTCACACTGATGTGATGTTCATCACAGAAACCTGGCTCACTCCCTCGTCGGCACCTCGATACAAGATGAACCACCGCAACTACCCAGGCAGACACGGCGGAGGCATCACCATCATCCACAGGGACTCCCTCAAATGCCCTGCTTTGGACGACGACACAATGCCATCATAGAACACCTCAACTTTCAGATCAAACCAGATGCCAAAACCACCATCAGAGGAACCCTTGTCTACAGACCACCCAGACCCCATCCAAGCTTCTGCAACTCCTTCCCGAAACTCATTGCTGCCCTGGTTATTGACTCCAACTACTACATTTTCCTGGGAGACCTAAACTTCCACCAAGAAGACCCCAACAAAGCCAACTCATCCATTCTCCTAGAGAACATGAGAAACATTGGTCTCTCACATCTGGTCACCACAGCCCCGTACAGCACAGGACACACATTGGACGCCATCTTCTCTACCAGCATCAGAGTCGAGTTCTCCCACACAACTGAGCTGACATGGACAGATCATACCATCATTCAATTCACCCTCAATGGCCCGCTTGAAGCCCCAACAAAAACTCCCACCCACCCACACTGTAACTGGAGCAGCGTCACAGAACTCCTTTGGATCTCCATCCTCAAAGAAGCAAGACCCATCCCCTCAGACATCCTCGAACTCAGCATTCAGAACGTCTCCAATTGGATCTCCACAGGCGCCGACAACATCACCCCCTTAAAGAACACCACTAGAAACAGACCCACCAGGCACACCTGTTGGTTCACCTCAGAGTTACTGACCCTCAAACGACACTGTAAGAAATTAGGGTGTCACTGGCGTTCCTGCAAGACCCCCGCCAACCTTGCCATCTTCAGATCCGCCCTCAACTGCTACCATCACAGTCTCAGTGAAGCCAAGAATGAAGCCCTCACCAACCACATGGAGGCAAGCACCAACCACACCAAGAAACTCTTCAGCATCTTCAGAGAATTCCCCTGCCTCTCCACCACGAGAACACGATCTACCCCACCCAAGACCTTTGCAACACTCGGACAGACTACTTCCACCACAAGATCACCGACATCAGCAGCAACTTCAACCCCAAACCCACCAACCTCAACCACCTCCGCACCCAAACTGATGCCTCCCACTCCCACCGAATCACCATCTCCATTATGAACTCCATCCACTTTGGAGCTCACACAGACCCCTGCTCACGCAACATCAACAACCTAGGAAGGGAAGCAATCAGCTGCACCATCACAGAAATCCTCAACATCTCCATCACCAGAGCCACCGGAGGTCAAGCCCCTCTGAAAGAAACCCTCCGCTAACTCCAATGAACTCAAGAACTACCGTCCCTTCTCGCTACTCATAAATACATCAACCGCCAGCTCACAGACTTCCTCAAAGAAAATAACTTGCTTGCCCCCTCCCAATCTGGCTTCCAGCCCAACCACAGCACAGAGACCGCAGCAACGGAGAACATCAGACGCCTCCTTGGCCTAGGCAGAACAGCTGCCCTCATCCTCATCGACCTTTGGGAAGCCTTCTACGCCATCTCCCACCAATCCCTCATCACCAGACTCCATCACATTGACATCAAAGGCAAAGCACTCAGCTGGATCTCCTACTTCCTCTCCAGCTGAACACAGAGAATCCACCAATCATCCTTCTCTTCAGCACCCAAAGACATCAACTGCAGCTTACCACAGTGCTCCACCCTCAGCCCCACCCTTTTTAACACCTACATGATGCCACTTGGAAACATCCCCTACCCCCACATACTCAACATCATCTCTTACACCAACGACACCCAGCTCGGCCTTTCCGTCACAGAAGACGCTGACAGCATCAAAGCCATCTTCCAAAACACCATGACTGATATCACCACCTGGATGAAGGTCAACTGCTTAAAACTCAACTCGGACAAAAAAGAGGTCCTCATCTTCAGAAACAAACCCTCCCACTGCAATTGGCCCCTTGCTTACCCCCACTGGCCATGAACGCAACCTAGGAATCGTCCTGGACAGTCACTAGACCATGAAGCAGCAGATCAATACCATCTACTCTGCCTGCTTGCACACCCTCCGCATGCTCCACAAGATCTTCCGATTGATCCCCGTCTCGACCAGGAAGACAGTCACCCAAGACCGGATCTTCAGCTTACTAGACTATGGCAATGCACTCTACGCCGGAACCTCCAAACAGCCCCTGAACTGCCTCCAGATCATTCAGAACTCAGCAGCAAGACTCATCCTCAGCATCCCTAGAAGAACCAGCATCTCCCCTTGCATCAGAGCTCCCCACTGGCTTCTATGTCTGGGAAAGATGCCTCTTCAAACTCCTCACACATGCCTACACATGCCTACAAAGCTCTCCACAAATCTGGACCCCCCAACATCAACAACTGCCTGACTTTCCACCCTCCACTCCACCCTCGCACTTGCTCACATCCCTCACATTTGTCAAAGCAGCTGCAGTGGTCGCTCCTTCTCTTACTTCGCCGCCATGTCCTGAAACGCTCACCCCACCTACGCACCGCCCTTTCACTGGAAGACCTCAGGAAGAAGCTCAAGACTTGGCTCTTCGACCGTCAGGGCCATCCGGCAGAAGTTCTCAGAATCCCAGCACCTGGAGAATCCCTAAGATGACAAGCTGCACTTTCCAAGACCTAATGATTGATTAATATACATTTATATTTTAGCAAGAGCCCTCCTTGAATATCACCATGCACATTGAGGCGGATATACGCAAGCTGCATTTGCTTCATTCCTTAAGCAAAAAATATAGTGACAATAAGAAGAGCTAAATAAGGACATCTTCTAGTAGCAATTCTGTTTACTTTTCATTTCAGGTTCATGACGATGTTCCTACAAATTTAAAATCATAATACACATGCTGCAAAATGTGCTAAATTGCTCCATATGGAATAGCAAGTTTTTGCATGTGCTCCACACATAATACCTAACAATATACTTCCAAAAAGAGCATTATTTGTTCCCTAAGAAAATATCATACCCTTGCTGGAAGAAAGAATATCTCCTCATAATTCTTCTTGGATTTAGTTGGATTTTTGGTTTGAGTGTGAAGTGGGGAGAGTGTGTTGTAAACTTAGCAAATGTGAAAAAGCGGATATTTTAAAATGTTTGTAAAACTGTGTTCTAATAATCAAAGGAATCAAAATATAAACCTCTTTATATGTCAAACTATCTTCTTGATTATCCACAGCCTGATATGGGAACCCTTTTTTAAACTGAAGTGTAACTAGATGCACAAAAACATTAGTTTTCTGTGCGGTCCAGCTGCAGAAAACTCACCTGCGGACATATTACAGACGTTCCCAGGGCCACACATTGGGTATTTATGGCTGCTTTTGTGGAAATCTCACTTCTGTATTACAGACGGGCCATCAGATACTTGTGCAGTCCCTTCTGTAATGCTGGCCATGCGGGGATGCATTTTACACCGTTCTGTTATGAACCCTGGGTTCTAGGACCCAAATATGCAGGGTTTAGGTTCCCAACATACGGGTGCAAGTGCTTACTTCAGTGCACCAACCCTGAGTAGGTTACACACTGGTTTAACAGTAGTCCAACACAACCCGCTGAGCATTTCTGTAGGTGTGGTGTTAGTGTTTTCTGGAATACTAATACTTCTGTTGGATTATCCCCAAACGTTATGTCATCCTCTGCCTATTTTCCTGACCTTCTTTTTGGTTGCTTTAGGATCTGGGCACTTTACCACTGCTAATCAGTACTAAAGTGCATATGCCCTCTCCTTTAAAACATGGTATGATTGGTTTCTCCATGATTAGCGTATTTGATTTACTAATAAGTCCCTAGTACTGTGCACTGTGTGTGCCCAGGGCATGTAAGTCAAATGTTACTAGTGGGGCTGCAGCACTAGGTAGCCCCATGAGCAGGGTCCAGTGTATTTAGGAGCTGGGACATGCACCTTGGATGTTTATGTGTCCTAGTAGTGAAAAACTGCTAAATTCGTTTTTCACTGCAGCAAGGCCTATCTCTCCCATGGGTAAGCATTGAAGCTACATTGTAACCTCTCACCAGTGTATCTTGCAATTGGGAACAGATATAGAATTAGTTTGGCGTCTCTGGACTCACTATAAAAACACATCTTTTAGTGATTTAGTGAAGTTGGTTTTTAAATTGCAGGTATGAAAATTGCACTTTTAGAATGTTGGCATTTTCTTTTTTTAACTATTCTTTGCCTCTGCCTGTCTCTGAATATACATCAGGGTGACAGCTGGCGCTTTGTGCATTCACTCTAGACAATTACACAAAGGGAGCGAAGGTGTAACCTGCATATCCTGATGGTCCATTATCAGGCTAATAGGTCTTCCTGAGCTAGATTGGTGGGAGGAGTTGTTACTAACACTTGACTAGGGCTGGGTCTGTCCCCACACAGCAGTCTTCAACCCCTGTAGTGTGTCTGGAGCCAGGGCAAGTAAGGGCAGGGTCCTGTGCACTTCAAAGACCTTTCTTTGAAGTCTTCCTAATTCAAAGGGCCAAATTGGGTATAAGTACTGGACCCCTGATAGCATAAACTCAGAACACGCCTGAACCGAGAACATTCTACCAAGAAGAAGAGCTGTTGTGCTGCCCAAGGGACTCCCATTTTCCTGTTTTCTGTGCTGTGTTGGCCTGCTGCTTATTGCTTGGAAATGAAAAGGCTGGACTTTGTTCTCTACATCCTGCTTTTCAAAGTTTCTCCAAGGGCTTGACTTGATCTTGCCTCATGTTGAAAGACGCAGGGCCATCAAAGACTTCCCCTGTAGCACCTGGACTCCTCTACTAAGCTGCCAAGTGGTGCCAATTCCAGCTCCGGGCCCTTGGAAGTGAGTTTCTGTGCTAAAACAAGAAACCACGGCATCGACTCCAAGCATCACTTCAGATACAGCGCATGTCTGCAAAACTCCATGCATCACCGTTGCCTACCCCAAAGCCATGGTCCACGCTCGATGCAACGACCACGGCTTACAATGCAGGCCACAACTTTTCTACAGCAGCCCAGAAGAACCACCACTGTGTTGAGTCTCGAGCACCGCTTCCCCGGAGTCCGCAACACACCGTTCCGACTCCGACGCAGTGCTTGTGGCCAGTAGTTTTACATTAACACTGTGGAATTGGCTCCTCGCAGCCTGACCTTCGATGTTTCATCGACGCTGCACCGCCATCGGAACAGATGCCTCGCCAAAAGCAAAGCATCAACTTCCGTGAGCAAAGCATAATCCCTGTGCGTCGATTCATCATTGACACACGCACCACAGTAAGGAACCGAGGTATTGTATCTGCAACAACATATCACCTCCACTGTGCCTCACATCATCCCTGGGCATTAGCCATTCAACAACATTGCACCGTCTCAAGGAATCGATGCATCACTTGCTACAGTAATGCCTTACCTCGTTTGTGCAATGCACAGTCCCGAGCGCCAACGTGCCAACAACCCTGCATAGCAGTAAGGAACCGATGCATCACCTGCTCCCTCTGCGCCTAACCTCCCCTACGCCTTGTTATTTTGGTCTTGTTTCAGTCAGATAAATATTGGCTATTGTCCTAAACTGGTTTGGAGTACTTTTGTGGTGCATTTACTATATTTCGGAGTGTGTGTGTGTGTACATGTGTGTGTGGGTGTATACAAATACTTTACACATTTCCTCTGGGATAAGCCGACTGCTCTGGCTGGCCAAGCTACCTAGGGGGTGAACATGGGTTATCTTCAGTGTGTAACTTACTTACCCTGACTAGGATTGTTCCCAGGGCCACGCATTGGATGTTTAGGTCTGCTTTTTATGCACATGTCACTTTTGTATTACAGAAGGGCGGCCAACAGATGGTTTTGCAGTCCATTCAGGAATGCTGGCCATGGGGGATGCATTTTGCACTTATTTTGTTGTGGACCCTGGTTCTAGGACTCAAGTCTGCAGGGTTTAGGTTCCCAACCCATGGGTGCAAAGACTTAGGTTAATGCACCAGCACCACCTCTAAGTAGGTTAAACACCAGTGTGACATCAGTCCCACACAACCTACTGAGCATTCCTCCAGGTGCTGTGTTTGTGTTTTCTGGATTACCAACACTCCCATAAAGGAGTCAGGGGCGCAGTGGTAATTCAACCCCATTTTCTATTTTAGAATACCACACTCAAATATATCACTAAGAAAGACACTAAACATTTTAAAATGTTTATTTCTTTTTTTCTGATCTTTCTGTATATTTTCATAACAAATAACTGTTCCATGTACATATTTGTCTGTCAACATGACCAGCCATATGAAGGTCACATGCCACAAAACAATACCAATCATCAAAAATAGCAGGGCATCTATGGTCAGCTATGGAAACAGAACATCAAATACCAATGTGGAATGCTGTACAATATTAAAAGGAGAGAAGAGAAGAGAAGAGAAGAGAAGAGAAGAGAAGAGAAGAGAAGAGAAGAGAAGAGAAGAGAAGAGAAGAGAAGAGAAGAGAAGAGAAGAGAAGAGAAGAGAAGAGAAGAGAAGAGAAGAGAAAATACCAGTGAGGAAAGCCTAGTGCACCCATGGCATGGTAATGCAAGGTGACTAAGCAAAGTGAGGTAAAACACAGTGAAGGTAGAGTAGAACAAGACATCTGAAAAGGTTGTAACTCTCCGTCCCACAGTAGTATTCTAGAGTAGCAAGATTACTTGAATTAAACCCTGATAATGCTGGTAGTAAAAAAACATGTTGACTGCAGGTCTTAAAATGGGGAGTTGTTGGAATGTTTGGAGGCATCAACTTATAAATATGGGAGCTGTTGGGGCAAGAGTGGGAAGAGGAAAGAAAGGAAACCACAGGAGAGGAGAGGAAAGCGGGAGGTTGCATGCGTACCACAGGCCCTATGGCCTCCATGCGACACAACACAACAAATTCTATCCCCCTCAGAATCCATAAAGGGAAACTATGTCTGCAGGTGAATTCTGTCTGCTCATGTACTCTGTAGATAAGTCTCTCATAGGGAATGCGGATGAACATCTCAACCATCCACTCATCATGGATAGGCATGTTGGAGGATCGCCAATGGCACAAGACACATATTTTAAAATGCCATGGTTAGGGCTGTGGAGAGCGGACGTCATTCATGTACAGTGAAGGAGGGAAGGTCAGTTGTGTCATGCAATATGATCAATTGTTTTGAAAGCGGTAGCAGGATCTAAAGGACCTTGCTAAGAGTATTCCTTATCTCATACCAAAATCCAAGCATACAGGGACAGACATGAAGGATATAGGTAATATCGAAGGATTCTTGGGCATATCTCCAACATTGCAAATGGTGTAGTAGGCCTGTCTTGTGCAGTTTCACCAGGGTTCAGTTCAGTACCAGTCTTGGAGCACCTTACAGAGGAAGAATTTAATCAGGGATTCTCGTAACCCTTATCCAGGTCCTTCTTCAGAGTCTGTGTAGTCAACATGCAGGATCTCCTGCCATTTATCATGCAGTTGAAATAAGAAGGATTGGGCATCGACTGGGACATCAGGAGATTATGTAGACCCACCATTATGCTATAGTAAAGGCCCCACTGCTTTAAGGTAATGTTCCACCGTGCCCAGGGCATTGTTTCAAGATTGCTTCAGAAGCAGTGGCACAATTGGGTATACTTTATTTTTTGAGGGACGGGCAGGTGAAATTCTTCCCACAGAGTATCGAAGGATTGTAGATCATTATGCGTGATTAGTTGACTGAGTATTTGGATGCCTGCCAATTTCCAGCGGGCCAATGGATGACATTTCCACTAACATAAGTAGGAATATTGTGCCATATGGGGGTATGTGCATGTAGCTTAGCATCTACCTGCAACAATGTATGTACCTGAGACCAGGATTGCGTAAGGGATGCACTATAGGATTCATTGCCAAAGTAGAGGGGGCAGAATGTTTGTAAAGGAGCTGTAGACCCGCTACAAGGGAGATGGTGCTCTATGATAACCCACAAAGAAACATCCTCACTTGTTGGGTGCATCATGGCAAACTGGGACAGGTGTGAGGCTATATAATAATGTTTGACTCTAGGTGGACTAATGGCTTGATTTAGATCCTGGCAGAATCAGTCCTGCTGTCACTTTTTTGGTAGTTTTTCCGCCCGCCAACTTGGCGGTCCGCATGCCCTATTTAGATTTTGGCAATTTAATAGATTGAACACTGCCGCGATCCTGCTGTCACTGCCAGAAAATTTAGACCGTGTTGACGGCCAGATATGTAAATGCGGCTGTCAAAGGGAAGACCACCTGCTGAGCTGCCAGGCCAATCACAATGTGCCTTCCTGCCAATGCAACTTTGGCAGAGAAACCACCACACCTGAGTTGGTGGAATTGAATGCATATGAGGCACAAACTCACCTTTACTCACCTTCCCACTTCCTGTTCCATCATGGACCCAATACTAAACGTCCTGCCTCTGCTGCTGCTGGCTGATCATAATGCAAAAACAACACCGTTGTTGCCAGAACCTAAGGTAACCTCCCCCATTACCTGTTGCCGTTTTCACTTGGCTGTTCATATATGCTCAGGACCCCTGCATATCAATATTACTCACACAAGCAATGGCATACCAATGTGCAATGTATATGCCTCTAATGTTGACGTCTAAGAAATTTAAAGTAACACACCTGTATAATCACTTTGTGGTCATAACTCAGATGCCAGCTGCCTTGGAAAAAATGGACAAAAAAGGATTTCAAATTCAAAATTTCAAACTCACCATACAGGTGTATAGAAATAAAGTACGATAATAGTCACAATAAAAACATATGCATCACACATCATTGGAAAAAGTGCAATGTAACCAATGGAAGTCCCAAATCTGAACCATTCCACATATTCATCCATGTAACATTTCCGCTCGTCTAGTGTAAGTCCTTTATTGTATACAATTTCATTTTGCTCATCATATTACAATGTGAAATGCATATCTGTGCATAGTGTTAATACAAATTTGATGTCAAGAGGAATAACGATACAGTAATGTATAAAAGAGAAATTAGATCTTTATTAATGAATTCAACCATTGTGAACCCCACACCGACTCAGAAATACATAGTTAGACTGGCCCTGAGACCCAGGTCCGAGGTCACTTATTGACATCACAGGTGGGGTGGCATGTAGCCAGCAAACAGGAAATCCCAGATCGATCCCACAGATAGGTGCAGCAACACCACAACTGTCCAGGGAGATTGGCCCCAATAAGGCACACATTGAGAGGTGCATGTGTTCCCAAAACACCATAAAGTCAGATGCCACTTGAAGCTATGAACACTTAGCCAATCAAGACACAGCACACACAATACATGCAGTGATCACACACTACCGATGCCGGACATCTCGAAATGTTCCACACTAACTGCATTATGTCCATGCAAGGTCAATGCCCACCTGGATTCCTCATCCAATTATGGCTCCAAAGACAGAGGTACACATTCTTACCAAAGATTTATTGCCAGAAACATTTTATTAAAGTCAATGAGCTGTATAAAAGTCTATGTTAGACCAATTGTAAATTGAGAGACAGTCCTCAGACCCTATGACTGTGCTTCCGACCGCAAAACAAACTGTTCCTGTTTTTCCAAACGTCCCTTGTCTCTTGTTTTTTCAAAGTATATGTCATGTTCAATCAACAATAGTAATCAGTAATCTTGGTGAAATTAACACACCTGTAATAAAATATCATAAAATAACATCTATTAGTAGGTGCTAATATCCGCTAGTATGTTGAATGGATGCACCTAATTTCAAAACACCATCACATACCATGTGAACCAGTGTATGCTCTTTACATAGTAGACATTTAAAAAGTATGTATAAGTTCATGCTATCATGCTAAAGAAAAATAGGTCCTATACATTTTACACTAAAACATTGCTAGGAATCTAACATCTGTAAAGTGAAAAGAATGCCAGGACAAACTTGGTGAAAAGAAAACTTTTGATTTATTCACTAAAAGATACGTCTCTCAAGTAGTGTGAAACAGGGCAAATGCTAGTCCAAATGGTGTCCTGTGCACAGGTGTGCCTCAACTTGCCTCCTATTGCACTAGATGCCCGTTCCTGGAAGGCATCTAGTGGGCAGAACAGGCCCCTCAAAGATGTTACGTGGGAGAGGGGTGTTTGGGTTTGGGTTTGGGAGGGGTGTCTTTGGATTTGGGAGGAAAAGAGGATTTGGGAGGGGTGGTCTTAGGTATGGGAGAGGGTGGTTTTGGCAGAGGTGGTTCTGGGGTTTGGGGGGGGTTGTGGTTTTGGCAGGGGTGGTTTTGATTTTGGGATGGGCGCCTTTGCCTTTTTTAGTAATACCTTGGGGGTTGTAGGGGTGGCTATGGTCTTTTGGTGGTTTTGGAGGTGGAAGGGGTAACTGTAAGTTTGTGAGGGGTGGTTGTGGCAGGTTTCAGGTCATGGGAAAACAGAAGAATTTCACAGAGAAAATGGGTGGGATGTACGGCAGAGAGTTTGGGTTGGGAGGTAGAGGGATTTGAAGTGTGTGTTGTGTATTTGTCTGTTGATGGTGCAGGTGTCTGGGGGTTTGGTGTATGTTGTGAATATTTGGGTGTGTCTTGCTTTCTTGGTGTGTATTGTATGAGTGAATGTTTCAGTTTCTTGGGTGTTTGTGCTGTGGAGGTGCTGGCTGTTATCATGGTGAATGTGGCTGTGGTGGTGGGTGCAGTGTATGTAGTTGTGCTGGAGGTGATGAATATGTCTCTGGTGGTTGCTTCAGTATATGTGGTAGTGCTGGGGGTGGTGGATGGGTCTGTGGTGGTGGGTGCAGTGTCTGTGGTAGTGCTGGGGGTTGGGATGGCGTGTGCCTTTGCATGCATTACTCTTTTTTCTGTGTGTTGTTTGTGTTTGGGTGTGCTGCTTGTGTCAGTGTGAGTGTGTGGGTGCAAAGGTGTGAGTGTGATTGGGACCGGTCTAGGAATAAGGAATATGGATGCATACAGGTTGGGAGTTGGGGCTCAAGGTTAGGGTGGTTGGGAGGCTGCGGTCAGTGAGAAGACTGGACCTTGAAAAGACCTCTGTAGGCCAGACATAGCACTGTGAATGCCTTCTAGGTAGGCTCCCATTTGTTGCAATTGGCTGTCAAGCCCCTGGATGGCATTCAGTAATGAAGTCTGGCCTACAAAGATATTCCTGAGGAGGTCAATAGCCTCCTCTCTCAAAACAGCCGGGGGGACAGGGGCATAGGAGGAGGTGCCTGGAGCGAAGGAGGCGGTACCCCTTTTAGGGGTGTGGTTTTGACCAACTTGGTGGAAGCAGGAGGGAGGGTGGAGATGGAACTCTGGGTGGCAGACAAGGATGCAGGTGTAACAGATGCAGTAGGGTGCACCACCACTAGGACGTGCTCCCTGGAGGAGGTATCCAAAGATATACAATTACTGGGGGCCTCCAATGCACTTTGATCATCCTCCAGGCCACTGTGTCCCTCAATATCTGGACCAGAACCACTGTGGCCAGATACTTCCACACCGATGTTGGCAACTTTTTCTTCACCTGCCCAGGATTATGCTGAAATGACTTATACAATAGTGTTACAGGATCTGTGTAATCAGAACAGAAAATGAACATTGACTACAAAACAGTTACCAAGTTTTCAGATTTCACCTGCTTCAAGCCTCTCAAACTTTGGTTCTACAGTACCATACGCACATGCATATAGGCAACATTTTCAGAAGACACTTAGTCACAGCTATGTCCTCCCCCACAATAGCTCCAATATCATGCATGATGTTGTCTCTTATCCATTATTATGTCTCTCAAGGAACTGTTTTACACCTCAGAACACTTGGCCTTTGTTGTTCAGAATAGTGAACTGATGTTACCAAAAAGGATATACCCCAACAATACCTTTGTCGTGTGTGTTCACTAGGCCCTAAAAGTTGCATACTTATCATTATCAATAGGTAAATTATGAATCAATGTCTTTCAACATATACTGCAATACTGTATCAATATTAGCATAAACTGAAAGGTTACCTTTGTTTGAAAATTTCACAATGATAGCACGCACTTCAAGTCACCAAAGTATATGTCAAGTGTCAAATAATATACATGATTTCTGTACTGAAGTAGCTTAGCAATGTACAACATATTATGTACATACCTATGCTGTTGAAACCAGTCTGAAACTAATATTTGTGGAGATTGACAATTGACTTCTGCAACATAATGAAATTCATAGGCCTTAAAACATTTCTAATACACTTCAGTACAGAGCACAATATTCTACACATTAGACTCCTAAATGTATTTAGTGATTTGAACTTTGTTGTATCTTTGTGAAATGGTTTCACTAAATATTCTGGCATTCACTGTAGTCACAACATTGTAGAACATCACATTAATCATTGGATACAATGAATCATTTATGATATTCACTTCAAAGATTGAAATGTGAACTTTCACTGGAGCCTAAATGAACTGGTGACCAACGGCGCTCCCCCCTGCACCTCTCACCTGCCTACATCCGTCAATCTCGGGAGGCCCAGAAGCACCAGCGGATCAGAAGGAACTGAAGTGCATTGATCGGGGGCAAGACCGGTGTCCCCATCCTGGGCCTATGGGACAGAGCGACCTGCGGGTAATCTGGTCTGCGGTTCTTCATGCAGTGAAGAATCGTTAGCTGGAGCTGGTATGCAGATAGTGCCCCGGTGGGTTCCCTCCCCCCTTCCTCCCCGTGCCCGTCTGCAGTGATCGACAGCAAGCAGACCCCCATCGATCTGCGAAGTGAGGAGGGCCTGATTTGCCGTGCACAGCAAAATACAGAGCGGCTGCAGCCTGGAACTGTGGAAGGGTGTGGCCCAAAGCAGGCATCGTCCCATTGCCCCTGGAGAAAGAATGAGGTTACCGAGCCAGGGCTGGAGGCACTGAAAAATTCTGAATTTGGCCCTGCAGCCTAGGCCTGTGCGTGGGAGCGGCCTGGAGTGGCTCCATGTTGTGAATCCCCCCGGTCTGAAAATTGAGAGCCAGAAATGATCGGGGGGTCCATGGCCTGTAGCGCTTTTTCCCCTTTCTTCACGTGCCAACCTGTGGGGCAGGCGGTATCCCGTCAGCATATCAGCGGTGTGCAGTGGTGGTGGAGCATCATAACAGTAAGGGACATTGCAGCTGAGGACTGGACTGGGGGCAAGTGCGGCCCGGGACGCACTTCGGTTGCGGCATTCTCCACAGGGAAATATTGGCAGGGATTAAGTCTAATTGGTCGTACACTGCTCCACCTACCAAGCGTGTTACCCCAATGAAAAATGGTCCCTGAGGTCAGCGTCGGCGAGTACGCCTATGCCCGTGTAATGCATGCAAGTATGAGTAGCGTTAGCCATCCCTGGACACGTGTTTCGAGGTAGTTGCCTCTCGTCAGCAGGGAGTAGGAAAGTGTGTAGGGTTGCTGTGTAAGCTGCTAAAATCGTTATCAGGTAAAGTACCTCTCGTAGCGCGCAGGTGCGTAACCATGAGCCCGTCGGCTCCACCGGCTCAAGGGAGCCTGAAATAAAGTTAAGTCTAATTGGTCGCACACTGCTCCACCTACCAAGCGTGTTACCCCAATGAAAAATGGTCCCTGAGGTCAGCGTCGGCGAGTACGCCTATGCCCGTGTAATGCATGCAAGTATGAGTAGCGTTTACCACAGTCCTTTGGGGCAACTTGCTGGTGTGACGAGCAGTGTGCGACCAACTTTTGCATAATTTATTACGGCTCCCTTGAGCCAATGGGCTGACGAGCCTTGGATCTGCACCTGCGTGCCATGAGAGGTACTTGACCTGTTTTAATTACATTTTGGCAGTCCACACGGCACCCCTTTACACTGACCTGCTCCCTGCTGACGAGAGGCAACTACCTCGAAACACGTGTCCAGGGATGGCTAACGCAACACATACTGTTCTTTTTACACATCGTGGCATAGGCGTACCCGCCGTCGCCACTACATTTACCACAGTCCTTTGGGGCAACTTGCTGGTGTGACGAGCAGTGTGCGACCAACTTTTGCATAAAATATTGGCAGGGAGTAAACCAGCGGCGGAGCAGTGCTCCCTGACATTTAACCTCCCTGCACCTGTGAAATCGCACATAATATGAGCCGGGTCTGATGCGAATCGAAGCATTACAGAGAAGGGCAATCCCCATGGAAGGTGATCGGTGGGGCTGGCGGAGCCTACAGCATGGCGAGTATACTGGGCGCAGCCTGGCCTGGCACCGAAGGTAAGTGAGAAGGACTCGGTGGAGGGAGATTGGACCCCTTCGCCTATCACCCTACAACTCTGTCGACCACTGTGACACACGTAAGGGGGTCCCCGAGAACCATGAACCAAGCGAACAGCCCTAAGTATTGGAGTTGGCGCCCCCTTATGGGGGAGGGGGGACAGGAACGAAAGGATCACCTCTGCAGGTACAAAATTGGGATGGTGGGGTAGGGCCCTTCTGGTCGAGGGCTCTGAATTGAGTGGGGCACAGCCTTCTCGAAGACATGCTCCACTGACTGAACGCAGGGCGAGGGACATATCCTGTGGCCGGGTGGGACAGCAAGTCATCCCTGGAGAGGAGCAACGATCACATAGCCCTTGCAGATAGACACTTTGCATGGAGCGGATCTCAACATGGGCAAGGAAAAGGCCCAGAAGCCGACCGGACCCAATACCATTACTCAATACACCACCCATAGACACCCCCCAGCGGTTGACCAGACAAAATAGGGTGCGGAGCGGGAGTCAGGGAGGGAGATCCCAGAACCCACTAGAGCAGAGCTTATGTCAGCTATCCAGGGCTCCAGGAAGGCACTGGAGGACCGCATAGAAACTGTCTCAATTGATGTTAACCTACTAAGTGCGGACCTATGGAAAGTGGCTGATAAAGTCACGAGTGCCGAAGCGGACATAGTGGAGTTGTGAGGGGATGTGGTAATGCTAAAACAACAAGTGGCACAGATGACCATGGCCACGAAGGTGCTAGAGAGACATGCAGAAGATACAGAGGGTAGGGCACGGCGCAGTAACATACGTGTTTTGGGCAGAACAGGGAGCTGCTGAACAATCCCTAGTACATTGGATCCGCACTCAACTACAACCAAGGGATTGTCGGCCATGTTTGTGATAGAGAGAGCCCTGGTCCCTCCTCTGCCCCCGGATGTGCAGCCCCGAGCAATCATATCCAAAATCCTCAACTACAGTGACAGAGATTGCATCCTGCAGGCAGCACAGGAGATCCAGAATTTCCAGTTTGAAAGCAATAAGGTTGTTGTGTACCCAGGCTATACAAAGCAAGTCCAGGACCTTCAGAAATCCTAGGGGGTAAAGCGCAAACTATGAGTACTGAATCTACATTACATGCTCCTGTACCCAGCCAAACTAAAGGTGATGGCGGGGGGGTAAAATGTATTTCTTTGACTCCCCAGAGGACGGTTGAGAGTGGCTGGAAATCCAGGGGGAGGAACTGCTGTCCGGCAAGCCATGGGGGCAAAGAAGAAGGTGGGGAACAAGACCGGTAAAAGGACATAGGCAGCAGAAAGGCCAGTGGAAATACAAAACACGGCTGAGCCCATGCAGCAGAAGAGCATGGTGGGTGAGAACAGATCACTACAGCTGGACGCCCCTGAGGATGAAGGCACAGCGAACAATTCTCTGGGAGCCACTCCTGCTGAGTTGGGAGTGGAGGCTCATAACTTGAGACCGACAATAGACACTGTGCCCAAGACACTGATGGGAGAGACTCCTGAGGGGGAGAGGGACTAGGGGGAATAGGGGATGAGCAAATGTTTTGGTAACGTGGATCACAGCCCAAACCCTGCATAGATGCACGGTAAATTGCATAATGATTTTGATGATGTACTGAGAATTCAGCTGGATGCTTGTTCCGAGAGATAGGGTGAAAGTTGGCTGCTTGCGGGAGGGATTGGGCATGGATGGGAGTGTTGCGAAACTGATACTAGATGTATAGGAGGGGTTCGCACCCAGGAGCGGTCATATGAGTGCTGATAAGTAAACGGTGGGCAGACTGGGGGCAAAAACTCACTTTTTGCCCCTGTTGGGCTGATTGGGATTCTGTGCATGTCCTGACATGATCAGAGGGTGGCCACTATCCTCTGTGATGTTAGCCAAGTATTGTCCGTGGGTGGGTTAGTTTTGGTCCTTGTTTATGGACAAATGTATGTTGTGTTATGAGAATGAGTTGGTTGAAACGTGTGAGCTGTAATTCCAGGGACACAGTCAGGTAGAAAATGCAAACAAGAGAATATGGCACGGGAGGTATAGTTCCTTAGTTGGAATGTCAAAGGGTTGGGTACCTGCACTAAATGACATAGAGTCCTTTCGTTTCTTAAAAGGCATAATGTAACATTTGCATGCCTGCAGGAGACACATTTGGATGACACGGGGCAAAGAGATTACTAAAAAAGTGGAGAGGTCAGGTGTTCCATTCCTCGTACTTTACCTATGCTAGGGGCACACCGATTTGGGTGGCCCCTGGCACCCCTTACATGCTTCAGTACACGGAATCCGATGTCGAGGGGTGCTATGTGTTGTTAATGGGGAAGCTAGATGGCAAATATACAACTATATTGAATACTTATCCCCTAAACACTGACAAGACTGCCTTTTCCTGACACTACAGGATTCGATCATCGTGGACCTGGACACTCCACTTATATGGTTGGGGGATTTCAATTGTGTCCTGGATTCTAATTTGGACCGGCATCCACCCAGAAGGGGTACCAAACCGCGAATGACTAAACTACTGCAAAAAGTGATGTATGATCTGGGTTTAAGGGATGTTGGGCGAATCCAACACCCAACACAGAAGTTGTACACATGTTTCATGCCCTCACATAATACACACAGCAGGTTAGACAGGATCTTTGCATTGGAATCTCCTGTCTTCCTAGCAGCAGAAATAACCCATTTAGCATGATTTTTGTCAGATCATGCTCCAGTGTGCTGCGAGGTACAATGGACTGTCATGGAGCAGGGTCCTCATTATTGGTGGCTACCATCAGATCTCCTTGAAGACTAGGTGGGTAGGGAATCGTTCTCAAAAGCATTGATGGATTATATAGCCCTAAATTAGAACACCACAGATAATAGAGCTAATGAATGGGATACTATGAAGGCAGTGGTCCGTGGATCAGGAATGGGATTAATGGTGTACGGAGGCAATTGCAATGTGAACTGCGGGACAGGGAGAACTCCAGTCGGGTATACAGGGTCATGGTGACACCCAGGAGCGGGAACGTATACTGCAACAGCAGGTTGCGGACACATGGTATAGACTGGACAAACACCCTCACCAGATATCATCAAAGGTTACATGCAGAAGAAGACAAGTCCAAGCCATCTGCTATCATGGATACTGCGTAGGGAGCAGGCACCCCCATTGATTCCATGTATACGCAGTCTGGAGGATTGCTATACTCCAGAATAGGTATACTGGATCAATTTAAGCAGAACTTGCAGAAGGTGTATACGGCTGACCCATCAGTTAGGGCTGAATCCTATACTCTATTCCTGGAGAGCCTCCACTTGAGGAGGCTTCTCGAGGGAGCCCGGAGAGAGCTGAAAGCGCAGAAAACTCAAGAGATAGTGGAAGCAATAGCAGACATACCCAAAGCCCCGGGGATAGATGGGTTTCCGATTGAATATTATAAGGCTTACTCTGCAAAACTATTCCATCCACTACTACAAACATTCAATGAATCCTTCGAGAATAGAATACTGGCCCCAACAATGCATGAGGGGGGAATTTGTATGCTCCTTAATCCGGGTGCCTTAACAGTCAAAAGTCTTTGGTGTTCACACTGTCAGGGCTGAAGGAACATAACACAATTGCCCAGCTTAGGGTTGAGATGGGAGACATGCCACTTCTGGTACCTGGGAATACAGGTAGCACATGGGATACACAAGCGCTCCAATTGAACATGACCAAGGTACTTGAGTCCCTGAAGTGTTCAGTAGCCTTCTGGATCATGCTGCTCCCACTGTCCTTAATGGGCAGAATAGCCGTGGCAAAAATGGTGGTACTGCCTCGATGCCTATATGCCCTGCAAAACTCACTGTGCGATAGCCCCATGTCTGTATTCAGACAATTGAAAGCAATCATGATATCCCTTTTCAGGGCGGGAGAACGTAGCAGAGTAGCGCTGCAGGTCCTCTCAAAGTGCTACGTGGGGGGGGGCTGGAGGTGCCCAGGTTGGACCTATACTACTATGCAGCGCACCTTTAACATGCAGTGGGGTGGTTGGATGAGGGAGATAACAGGGAGAAGCGCCTACTCAGCAGTCAAGTACAACCAGAGAGCCTACCTATTATATTGATGGAGGGGGCAAGTGCAGATCTACCATATGTCATTCAACAAAACAAACAGCATTCATATGGCAAAAGTATGTGGAAAGGGCACTCAGGCATGTACCATTTCATTGGGATTTAAGCACCTGGCAAGTGGCCCCAGTGCGTAAAATGGTTGAAAATATGTCCTGCCAGGCTTGGAGGGAGGGCGGATGTCTTGTCCTGGCAGATTTGTACACGAACAACACCTTCAACTCATTTCGACCTGGGGCAGGGACAGTACCTACAATCTGCGGGACTAGTGGAGCTGGTCAGGGTTACATGGCCTACGTATCCAAACATGCCTCACACGACTGAGACTCTGAACGTGTTGCTTGCATGCGGTAGTGGGCACAGGCTGGCATCACGGCTCTAGAAAGCTATGAGAGCAGACTCTGGATCACTAGCTATTAAGGCATGGGATGCATGGAACGAGGATTTACAGTCTCCATTGCTAGAGAAAATCTGGGCCAGGGCAAGTATAATCACAATTAAAGTATCCTGTAATGCATGCCTAAAATTGATACATTATAACTTCCTGCAGCGGGTATACATAACCCCTGTGAGGCTAAATCGTATAGAACCGACCAGTCCCCATGAATGCCCTAGATTTAACAGGACCCAAGCAGGGTTTTTGCATTTAGCATGGGAATGGTCAGAGGTGCAGCAGTACCAGGTTAGAGTAGTAGCGAAGGTAGGCAAGAGGGTGGGTATCCGAGTTGAGGCTAAACCAGCGCATTTTCTCTTGGGGCTGATCCCGAAACCCAACAAACGAAAAATGGTTTATAAATAGCTACAATGAACATTGGTACTGGCCAAACGGAGGGTAGCTATATGTTGGATGAGAGCACGAGTTGCAACGTTGGGAGCTGGATAAGGGATGCAGGTGAATGGTTTCTTGCGGAAAAATTGAATATGAAAGCCTGTAAAAGGGACAAAAAATTATCCGAGGATATTGCAACCTGGAGAGACTTATAGAGAGAGCTACTTAACCCAATGGGAAATGGTCAGAATTCTACCTCTGATACTAACAGCGAAATGAAAATTAAGATGTGTATTAAACTGTAAATATGTAGGGTGTTCGGTACATTTACGTTCACAGTATGGCATGTGCTTAGTCCTACACTCTGTCTTAGATAAACAATAAACATACATGATTGATGTGCCACTGGATTCTACCACTATATGGAAATAACTGGATGGGGATATGTTGAAGTCTGTGTATAACCGCTCTGTTGTTGTTTAAAATTGAATACATAAAGTTTTAATAAAAAGAAATTGAAATGTGAACTACAATATGCAACACATTACATCTTTAGGCATTTCAACATTTGCGTAATGAGTAATGAGTTTGGCCTGGTTCTGAGTTTTCCTGATGGGATTCTCATACGTATATGTGATGGAACATTCCATCTCCCAAAATACCATCAGGTAACCCATTTCACTCCGTCATTGAAAGTTTGTGTGGACATGGCAAAGGACATTGAGGAATGGTATTGGGTATTTTTTACTCTGTCACCATTGTGTACACATTCCTGTCTGTGTTTTATCGAAAATTGTATGGCTTAATCCAATTATTTGGCCGAAAGCAGACTATCTTGCACACACATTTGTGAAGCAGTAAGACATCATGCAAATCTGTCACTGTTTAACATGTATGAAACAGTATTTCTGATGCAGAGCACAATTTGGATATATCTTGAAACCAATATGTAGCCATCAATTCTGCAGACACTAGTCATTTTGGATCACATGCTCAGTCAGGTTTGTTTAGAATTTCCAATTTACGAATGTGCTGGTTGGTACATCCACTGTCTCATAAGTGCCTATTATGCTATGTCACCTATGATAGAGTTACCATGGCATCATCCATATCAGTGAAGGAGTATCACACCTGACACAATAAACACTGTTTGCCTATTTTGTACAATTGTCCCTCATGACATCAAACAACATGATATCTATTGGTAGTTTAGGCAGTCATGTGTCTGCTCAGAACTGTCTATTGGTTGTAGACAGGAATCAGGTGAGATTATTATCCAACAACAATAGACAGAGCACATCATCATGCATCTTGTACAACACTTACACATTCAAGAATTCATCTTGAATGTTGGACATGGGTCAGCCTGAATGTTGATGGCAAAAATCCTGGCTGTAACAAGAAACGGGTCAAGTAACATGTGTAACTCTGATAAGAACTTATCCCCATGTTGCTGCTGTTGGGCCCTCAACTGCCCATCAAGCTCCGGATAGGCCACCACTAGAATGTGGGCCATTATGGGGGTCAGGGTGTGGGGCTGGCCCTCACATGCTGGGAGGACTGCCCGAGCTGGACTTCTGCGAACTTACGGGTCAAGCGTCTTAGGTCCTTCCACCTCTGGTGGCAATGTACGCTGCACAACCTGTAGACCCCCAGGGTCCACACCTTCATGCGATGGCCTTCCATATGTCGCACTTCTGATGGGAGTTGACCTGTATGGATACATGAAAGGAACAAAGAATGGTATTATGACGTTTTGTTTGTCTGTATTGCTGTCGCACAAATTGTCTACAGCTATCAGTAGCATGACTCATAAGTTACCATACAACAAGTGTATTGTCACATGCTGACCTAAACTGATATCTTCATACACACTTTAATAGTGGCCTGTTGCTCATCCTCATCATATGTCATGGTCTAAACACACAAACCCAGGCCTTTGACATCATCTAGCTCAGGGGCCCCTACATAATCTATGATGTGAACTACTTCTGATCAATGCTAAATTGTGTGCACTACTGAAGGCTAAACATTAATGATAATGGCACAGTAAATACTTGACACTGTGAATAAGGGGCATGAAGTTTGGATATGACATTCTTTGAAATGTGAGTCAATTGAAAAGAAGTGTTAGCAACGAAGTGTTAGCTCTAGAAGTCAGGGAACTCTCCTTTTCAACTATTGTCCATTTAAAAGCATTTGAGAGCAGTTTTTTAAGCACACCTCAAATTTTGACCTGCAAAGGATCTTTTTTTTGACTCCTGTACCTCAGTGCATCAGTTGTATGACCCAGTCCGGCACATGATTCTGAATGAGCACTGTTTAATGACAGGCCTTGCTATCTGCAGACATGATTCTTAATGAGCACTGTTCAATGACAGGCATTGCTATCTCCAGCCTGATGACCATGATGTCACATAAACACAGCCTTTCCTCAACTTTTACATTACAAGGGTCTCCTTGTGCCCATCCAATAAGTGGCCTAAAGTCTGTGTGCTACACTGAAGGGGTGTTGAAGCTACTGGTAGCTCCCAAACTACATTTTGGAGAGCCCTGATCTAGGCTGAGTGATGTATGGGAATAGACATAGCTATCAGAATTTTCAATAGTCTTTGACACAGTACATACATATTTCCAGGTGTAAAGAGTATGTGATGTATTTACGATTTACCATGATGGCATTTGGCAACTAATCACTAGTACATCAAACAAATATATGCATAGATCTCTACATACACAACAATTGGATGTAAGGCTTTAACTTTAAACACACAACACATATTGATGATGTTGTATATTTGACATTGGCAAGTGCATACACGTCCCTAACCTCATTGTCCTATGTGAGGACCACATTATCTGACACTTAAAATCAATCACTACAATTCACTCTGGAACTCAAAGGGACATTGTAGCCTGTGTAAATAGAAAAGAGCCAGTTAGACAGATTCACATATGTATGCCAGACATGTACCTGTTCCTATGGTGAACCATAGAGCTGGCCATACAGGAAATGCACCTCCTTTGCCAGCAACTCCAGCTCCTCTAGCATGAAGGAGGAGCCCTCACACCTGTTGGACCTGGCATGGTTGCTCCCAGAGGTGAGAGACAGCAGCAAAAGTGGAGGTTTGCATAACAGAAGTGTTAGAAGTTCAGTGAGCTTTTTTCTAACTGCTGAGCATATGTTTGCAATGTATATGATCCTCAGTGAAGACAGACACAGCCATTGGCCTTTGCATGTTGCTTTAGCCAACGTTAGCCTGTGGCTGTGTCTATCGTGGAGTAAACCGCCTACTACGTGGTCAGCTTCTGCCACAGTCGTCTCCTTCAAAATTTCTTTTCGGCGAGGTCAAGCAGTTGCCATTTTACATCTTCAAAAGTGTGTGCTTGTGTCAGTTAAATGCGTCACCTCCAATAAAAAAAGGGGGATAGTTATTTAAATATTTTAACTTCGATGGGAACTAATTTATTTGAAAATTACATTGACCTGTAGTGCGTTACAGTGCTGAAAATCAATACCTGCATTGTGTTGTTTACACTTCCCTTGACGGTATATTTTGGAGGAAAACATTAAAAAAAGAAATATGCGTAAATTATAAATTTGAAATGTGTTAATTACACATTTCATTATTTTGATATTTATTTTAGGCTCTGAATGAAAACTTTAAGATTAAAGGACAACAAGCAAATGTTTCATTTAATTTAATCTCTATTTTGTAGAACTACATACCGTTGGTGTTAATTATCTTACACGTTGCTGTGGAACATGCTAAAAATGTTCAAGTTATTTTTCTCAATGCGCACATAAGAACCCCGGGAGAACAAGTCTGCCAGAATTGGAACCACTTCCATTCAATCAACGTTTACTACTATGGAGCAGCACCATACCACTGCAAATGTCACACCTTAGATCTGTGAGGGCCTGGGATGCTGGTCAGTACAATCTTTCATAAAATAATTTGTGGAATTTCTATTTGGACAACCTGAAATTGTGTTACTTTTTTTGGACTTTTTTTGTTTTCCTTCTAGGAAACTCAGCTTATCCCAACCGACCATGGTTGGTGGCATTATGAGGAATCCACCAATGCCAGGGGAACTCCACTTAGTGAGGCCCATGGAAGAACACGTGGCCAGTGGAGTGGGCTTTGCTACTAAAGGACAGATTTTGTTGTCTGAAAAAACTGGTGGAGCCCTCCTCTACTCACCTGCTAATGTGTGCCAAATCACAGTGGCCTGCTGCATGCTGCACAACATCCCCATGCAATGGAACATCCCTTACATCAGAGAGGATGGAGATCATGAAGGGCCACCTGGTGAGGATCCTGAAATGCCAAATCAAGATGAAAGTCGTGAAGAGGAAGGAGTTGACTTATGTCAAGATGTCATTGGCAACTTCTTCTCATGAGTGTAAGTACATCTGTACATGTTATCATTTTCACCGTTCAACCAACTATCGATATGATGAGAGAAGTATGTGGTGGTCAATTGTTGGAAGGAAAAGTTCACTGAAATTCAGGCCAAATCTGTTTGTTGTTTAAAGTTTAAACAAATTCACAACTGTTTTCAGTTACATTGTGTCTCGCAAATAACTACATAATCTCATAAGTACTTAATCACACGGCGGCCTAGGAGACAATTAGGCACAAATGCGGTGCGCGTACTTTGACGAAGCAGAATAACGGAGCGACCCTACCTGGGGACCTGTGCTCGGGAAATTAGCCGCTGCAGTAAAGACCACTGAGGCGGACGCTTTTCCTCCCGCTGCTGGTGGAGCTTGCAGCCGTCGACAAGCGGAGCTGAGAACTACACCTCCCAGGATTCCCGGCAGTGCTACCGATCCCACCCACTACCACTTCCGCGTCTGGAGGCGCCAAAAACGAGCAGCTCCCTCCGCGTCGCGGGCCCCGCGCGGGCGGCGCCGGGCTAAGCCCGGGCAAAGGGCCGGCCGTCTGTGGCTGTTTGCGGCTGGGCTGGGCCTACCTTCTAAGGCTTACTTGGCCCCTCGGCGTCCTGTCAAAAGGTAACGTCTCTACTACTAGGGGATACCTATTTGTGTTACACCTATTCTTTTATTCATGCCTTTTCCTCCTGGTTTGGCCACTTACTATGACCTTTTGATATTAACATTGGAAACTATGGGCAAAAGGAAGTTGTTAGACGTCATTGGAGCGAACCAAGCGAACAAAGGTGTGGTAGCCAAACGGAAAAAAGCTAAAAAGTCCTGTAAGAAATCCTTACCGAATGGCCCTGCCGCAATGGACCGCATTGAGTCCTTGGTTGAGGATTGTGAATCGATATTACAAGCTGTCCAGGATCCAATATCCACACCTGGTATGGAACCTCTCACATCGAGAAAAAACCGATCTGGCACTAAGTCTATCACTCAAATGTTCAGCAAAATACCCCTTCGTCATCCAGCATTACCAAATGAGGAGAGAGGGAGTGATGAGGGAATTGCTTTGGTGGCAGCCTCCGGACCAGATCTAATGCCAATTGACGTAATCCAAGTACCTCTTGACCCTGTAGTGATTGTATGTTCCAACCGCTATGCGGCTCTAACCGATAATATTGACTTAGCTGCACCACCTGAGCCGGACCCAGAGCTTGTCCAACGATCTATGGCTAAAACGACAAAGGAATGTGAGCTTCAAGATCGATTCGGTGGGGAGACATTAGACGTCAGACAAACTGTTCATTTGTTAAGACAGGAAATTGGCGACATGAAAATATTAATCTCTGAACTGATGTTGATTATTAAAAAATCCGTCCCACACTTTTTATTAACTCCTACTGACAAATCCTCACATTCTGTATCTTATATTCCAACTCAGCCTGCCACCCTAAGACACACTGAAACTCATGCTTCCCCTATTGTTCAATCTGAATGTAGCAGAATCGAACCAAGGGTAGCGCGTAGAGCAGGTCCAAACTCCGCCAAATCCCCAAAGAAGTCCCATGTGATCCCCATCCCACCCAACCATCCTAGTCGGACCATACAATCGCGTAGTAATTTCGATTTTTGTTCACCTATGCCCTCCAATTTAGCCAAAACATCTTTAGCCCCTAACAAGCCCACGGTCTATATGGTTGGGGTTCCGTTAGCAAAAGGTAGAGAAGATGAAGGATCATTAAAAAACAAGGTCACCCATTGGATACGTCATGTCAGAGGCCGTCGATCCCTAATAAGGGACGACATCATCCGAGTACAAAGACATAGATCCGAGGATAGCTTCACAGAAACTATCGAACTTACTCTGGCTAACCACTTCTTGGCTGAAGGCCTCTTGGCCTTAGAGTTTAGAACTTCCTCCCCAGATTCATCCGCCATTCAATTTAGGCGATACCCCCCGTTGAATCTAATAGGAGAAGGGGTAGAGAACAAGATCCAATAGAGGGAAACTACTCTGTACTTGATAATATTGACTGACTAATTCCTGACGCGATTTCATTGAGTGATCTAGGCACTTCTTCTGGTTATGATATGCTAATGGCCCAACCGCAAAAATCTTCTGTTCCGACTCCCAATATTAATGTTATTGATGAAGGAGGAGCGAATACACCCCAATTGCATCTATCCTATGATAACGCTACTGATATCTCATTGCCCCCTCTTCCAAACCTCAAAATAATCTCATGGAATATTGCTGGCCTGCGAACCAAACTCTCTCTTCCAGATTGGAATGAGTTGATTGCAGCCCATGATATATGCATCTTCCAAGAGACCTGGAGCCTTGTTCCATTATATAAACATGGCTATGCCTGTTTTTGTGTCCCAGCGATCTCGAAGGGGCGAGGACGCCCTTCGGGAGGACTTATAGTCTCGGTGAGTATCGCCCTTAATCTTGAGGCTTGCGTTTTTTTCTGCATTTCCCCTGATGTAATGAGATTGACGTTGAGAGGGTCTAGGGGCGGCCCTGTCATTGATCTTTTTAATGTTTACATCAGAGGAACAAGTGGTGGCTCTAAATCACCGATAGTAACTGATTTGGGAGACAAACTCTCTGTGTGTTCACCCGACTCTCTTATCTTGGTGGCAGGTGACATGAACTGTACGTTCGAACCCTTGGCCACAGAAGATTTTCTTGAGGTGGAGAATGAGGATGCCAGGTGGCTTATACCACCATTAACACTACCTCCTATCAAAAAATGGACACCAGTAGCAATTCAACTAAATGCTATAACATTAGAATTTGGCTTAAGAGCAGCTAATGGACGTCTTCCATCTGATCTCCACGTGCTAATACTTTTAACAAAATGTCTTGCCCATCACGAATCGATTATATTTTGATCGATCGACGACTATGGAGAAACGCACTGGATATGACTATAGTTCCATCTACTGAAAGTGACCATAATCCTCTGTGTTTAACTCTGAAGAGCCCATGGTCTTTTGTTCCATCAGGCTCTGGTGCTGGCCCTATTATTCTCTCCAAAGAAGTAGTCCCATCAAATTGCAGGAGATACCTCAAATGGCCTAAAATTAATTGTAATGAGCAGAAAATGACAGCCATAAAGGAGGTCTTGTTAGCTAACATCTTGGAACTGCAAAAAGCACGTAGTGATCCAGATGGGCGTTTAAGGGTGGGGAGCATTCATAACGATACAGTTACGAAGATAGGCTCACTTTTCTTGACATCCTGTCCTTTGAGAATTTTTAACAAGTCTCACAATGCATCAGGCTCATGGTATAGTCCAGAGTGTAGGCAAAAAAAGACTATACTAATATCCGCTGTCAAAACCTCCAACTCTTGCCTAGTGCAAAGAGCTAGAAAAGAGTACAGAAAGGCGGTGATACAAGCAAAACGTGTATGGGAGGAATCCAACTGGCTGGATCTTAAAGCCGCCAGTTTGGCTAAGGATGGAAATTCCTTTTGGAAATTGTGTAGAATGTCTTCAGGTTCGGATCCCGATATCATACCTAATCATATTTCAAGTCAAGAGTGGTTTACACACTTCAAAAAACTTTATTCGGGGGAGGATGCACAAAACCCTAGACTTCCACATCGCCTAATAGCAACCTCCTCCATTGTGGACATAAGTGATCCTTTTGTTGAGTCTGAGGTTTTGATCGCCATTAACAAAATAGTTCCAGCTAAGGCTCCTGGCCCAGATGGCCTCCATGGTGACTTCTTTCGAGTTGATTCTCGAAATTGGGCAAAGTATTTCACCCTTCTGCTCAATGCCCTCATCAATGGATCCCCTGTTCCCGATTCATGGAAAGGAGCCGAGGTGGTTCCAATATTTAAAAAGGGCTCGAGGGAGGATCCTGCAAACTACCGACCGATCAGCCTCATCGATGCTGGTCAGAAGGTGGTTGGCAGAGCTTTGTTGGAGAGAATCCTGCTATGGGTTAATGAGAATAATATTCTGTCTCATTACCAAGCGGGATTCAGATCTAACACAGGCACAATCGACCAGGCCTTCAGACTCCTCCTCTTGCACTGGAAGGTGGTGACGATTGGCAAAGGCAGTCTTCATCTAGCTTTTATAGATTTGAAGACTGCCTTTGACCTGGTCCCACGTGACCGTTTGTGGTTAGTCATGAGGGAAATGGGTATGCCCACGTCAATCCTTGACCTTCTGATACGCCTGCATGAGGGCAATTTTGCCCAGATTAGATGGGGAACCCAGAATCAAAAAACAGCAAAAATCCCTGTTAATAGGAGAGTTCGCCAGGGCTGCGTTCTGGCACCCACCCTATTCTCCTTATTTGTGAATGGGGTGGTAACATTTTTACAAGATATTCCAGCAGATGCTCCAGCCCTGGCGGGCGATAAGGTCCCCGCCCTCCGCTTCGCAGACGACACCCTGCTAATATCTAAGACCCCGGCAGGGTTGCAGAAGCTTCTGGACAGATTTTATCTGTTTTGTAATTTAAGAGGATTGACCATAAACACCGCAAAGACCAAACTTCTTTCGTTTAACTTACGTAGATCATCTAAACCTATCCTCAAGTTGGATGGAGTCCCTCTCCAGTTCGTAAAAACCTTCGATTATCTTGGCATCAGAATCTCTGACAACATTAGTTGGAGACCCCACTTAGACAAGATGCTCCTTAATCACAAGCGGGTCGCGGGGACTATCATCAAAGAACATCGCTCTTCACAGAGCAGACCCATCGCACCCGCTTTAGTGATCTACCAAGCAAAAGCTGTCAGCTCCGCCCTGTACGGTGCCGAGCTTTGGGGCTTCGATAATGTCGAAGACATTTCTGGGTCAGAAAACAAATTCTTGAGGGAATTGGTCTCAGTTCCAAGGTGTACTCCCCTTAAACCTCTATTTTGTGACTTGGGTAGGCGAGCAATTAAGGATTTGGCAAGACTGCGTCCCCTGCTTTTTTGCGCTCGCCTATGATGAACTCCAGAGTTATCAAAGTACGTAGAGGGCGTTAGAGAAGTAATAAATACCCTGGGCTCACACAAAGTTGGCTGGCTGTCTAATATTAAAAAGCTTCTTCTACAGTTGGGATTTAGAGAAGCCTGGGAGTCCGGCAAACCAATAAACAAGATTGATCTTAAAAGAGTTTATTGGGCATGGATTGATACTCAAGAGATTAGTAAACCTAACCAAGGTAGACTAACAGAAGCCTTTTATCTACACAAACAAGTTGTCAGCCTTGAGCCCTATCTTCATCTCATCCAGAAACCAAGAGACAGAACACTTTATATTCAATTTAGATTGGGCACATTACCTACCCGAGAGCACACCAATAAATGGAAGTCTCCTCCCCAGACCACGACACTTTGCCCGAGCTGTAGTGAGAAAGTTGAAAGTATGGCACACCTTATGTTCGAGTGCCCGGCTTACAAAAATCCAAGAGGCAGATGGCTAAGTCCAGTCTGCAGACAGCTGGGCACATCGAACTATCGTGTAGCCCTCAGGATTTTGCAATCAGATCCAGCGCAGTGCTGGTTTGTGGTGTGGCCAAATTTCTGGGGTGGGCCTGGATAATTAGGGTCAAGAATTTTTGTCCTGATATGACTTCTTAGCTTCTCTCAAATTTTTTAAAATCTTTTTTCTGTTTTTTACCAAATCAAAAGCACTGGGATATACATAGAAATTTAATTCTTTTTTATCTGACTGTAAATATTTTGTATCAAATGTATTTATTCAATTTTTTAAATGTTCTTTCCCAATCGATAAATTGTATTCTTTATGTATGTATGTTGTTGCTTTTATGATACAATTTTTATCGAAATAAAGCTTTGATGATGATGATGATGATGGCTTAATCACACACAGTACTGAAGAGGCTAGGTTTTGCACGGCATACTCAACAGTGCCATGGAAGCAAGTGGTCAATCAGGTGCCAACAGGTCCGGCACCAGAAGCATCAGCAGGATTCATCGTGGGCTCCAAGGGTGATATAGATTTGTCCCTGTTGTTGTCATGAGTGATGTCCTTGACAGTCTGTATCACTTTCTCTCATTCAGTTGGGTTCAAATAAGACTGGTCCTGTTACCTACCTTGTTGAGCAGGTGGAGTGCCTGTGTGCTGGTTGGGACTCATGGCAATAGAGTAGTGTCCATTGAAGAGTTCTCTACGTTATCCAGGAAGTGGAGCAGGTCAAGTGGGTCATGGATGTCTTGCGACTTTCCACCTTTAATTATCCACACCAGGGCAGGCTCCAACATACCGTATTTTATTTCTACAGCAGAGGTCTTAGTACTAGGAAGGCTTTCCGCTGTGCACTGGTCTCCCTGGAGAAGTCTGCAGGTCAAGCTGGCCATGTTTTCCCACCACTTTGAGGATCTGTCTGGTCTGTTCATGGCAAAGAATACAGGCTATTATTGGTCCTCCCTTTCCCAGGCGTGAGTTGCATTCATTGGGATTCAATGCACTATTGGAATTGCAATGGTGGAATGAAGGAGAGGCCTGTAAGGCAGTTAATAGGTTCAGAGAGGAAGCCCCAGGTGCAGTCTTTCTCCAGCTTCTCACGGACACCGTAAATGTGCACATTGTCCCTGTAGGTCCTGTCTTCCAAATCTACAGGCTTTCATTGGAGGTGGCAGATATCGGAATCTCAGGCCTCCACTGTGACCATAGTTTTTCAAGGGATGTTACTTTGTTGTCTATACAAGCCGTTTCATCCTGAAAGAGACCAATTTCAGAACAGATAAACTTCATTTCTGTAGTTAGGTCACTGATTTTGGAGTACATGGTCGACAGGGTAGCCCCCACTGCTGTTATTTATCTCAGGATCACCTCCATGGTGGGTCCTGCAATGACGATGCACCTAATGGCTGCCTGCCCCTTACCACCACCATAAATAACAATTGCTTGGAAGCCTTGTCTGAGGCCAAGATGGTTGAGGGGCCTCCAGAGAACAGGGGATCCTCAATCCCCAGAGAACCCGGGAACCTAGCAGGTGAGGTCCAGAAAGGGAGTTTGTAACACTGGGTGGGGCAGCTGGGCATGCAAGCAGTAAGGTGGTAGTGAACAGTAGGTCAGCACATGGGCGCAACAGTCGCACAGCCCCTAGCAATGGTTGGCAGGCCAAGTTAAGGCTCCTAAATGTTCGGCATGTAAGGGCAGCGAGTGGCTACAGACAAGACACAGGGATCCAGATCAAGCTCTGCTATGTCCCTCTCCCAGCCCGCCAGCCACACGCACCCACTGGCAATGAGAAAAAAAACAGAAGTAGGGTGTCTCAGACATCAAACAGGGAATGTTTACCTGTTCACAATCAAAAGTTAGTACTTTTTACATTTAATAAGGCAACCCAATGATATCTGATGGGCGATATAAGCCTCACAGTAATAAAAAATAAATGTAGGAGTTTTCACTACCAGCACATGTAAAACGTAAAAGTATGTGTCCAACTTTTTTAACACACTGCACCCTGCCCTCTGGACTGTGTAGGGCCTTCTCTAAGGGTGACTTATTTGTATTAAAAAGGGAAGTTTGAGCCTGGCAAGAGGTTTATCTTGTCAGGATGTAATGGCAATTTGTACTACCCACGCAGGCTGAAATGGCAGACTTGAGACATGATTAAAAGAGTACTTAAGTCAGTGGCACAATCAGTGCAGCAAGCCCACTAGTAACATTTAATTTATAGGCCCTAGGTGCACCTGGTAATACAACTTTGCTAGGGACTTAAATGTAGATTAAATATGCCAATCGGTTTAAGCCATTTTCACCATGTCTAAGGGAGAGAGCACAGGCACTTTAGCACTGGTTAATAGTGGTGAGGTGCACAGAGTACTAAAAGCCAATATAATGAGTTCAGAAAACAGGAGGGTGGAGGCAAAAGGTTTGGGGGTGACCCTGGAGAAACGGGCAAGTCCAACATGAGGTAAGTAAAATAAAATGCTTTTAAATGTATGTCGGGTGCTTGCAGATGAAAGTATGTTTGTGCGCGCATGTGTGTGTGTGTGTGAGTGAAATTAAGTGAGTGAGAGTAAGTGACAAGTAGTGAGTGGGAATGTCAATGAGAATGAGTGAGAAAGAGTGACAGAGTGGGAAAGAACATGCATGAGGGTGAGTTAGTGTGATGGAGAATGAGTGAAAGTAACAGTGATTAACGAGTGTAATTGTGAGTAAGAATTAGTGAATGTCAGGGCTGAACAGTAAACTAAAAGCAGCCAACAAAAGAAGTTCAAACCCTGCTCTCTTTCTCATTCCTTTCTTGCCTTTTCTCTCTTCTCTTTCTTTCTCCTCTCTATTCTAAAGCACCCTCCTACACCTGCTGTGATTACCTGAAGGAGCTGGAGAAAGTGGCAAAGCCACCAGCAGCACCCCTCTCCTTTAAAAAAAATGACCTCCAATGACTCCAGTCCACCAAGAAAATGGTTTATAGAATAAACAGACAATCCAGGCTTGTCAAAGTGAGCCAGAATAACTGAGAGTAATAGTGAATTAAATTAAGAATGAATGTGAGTGATAGTGAGTGCAAATGAATGAATGAGTCAGAGTGATTGAAAATAAGTGAGAGTTACTGAAAATTAGTGAAAGTAAGAGTGAATGCAAGTGAGTGTAAGCATAAATGAGTCAGATTGAGAGTGATTGTGAAACAAGTTAGTGCAAGTTAGTGAGAATAAATGAGTGAGGGACTGAATGTAAGTGAGCGTGATCGAGAATATTGTGCTTTGCTTGAAACTCCATTGTTGGCCTTGGTCTACTGTCAACATCAAAAAAGTCAATGCTGATTTGAAAAACTTTACATTCATTTATGTGAACGAAATTGAATCTTTAATAACTAATTCACCCGTTGTGAACTCCGCAACAACCCTGACTCGCAAATGCGTAATCAGGCAATCACTGAGACCTAGGCCCAAGGTTATTGATTGATAGGTTACAGGTGGGGTGGCACGTTGCTTGCAGACAAACACACAGACAGGAAACTTCAGAACAATCCCACAGATAGGTGCAGCAACACCACAATGGTCAAGGGAGATTGGCTCCAATGAAGCACACATGGCTGGAGGAGGTATGCACACTCCTAAAACACCATAAAGTTAGATGCCACATGAGTTAGAAACATATAACTAATCGGAACACAGCACATACAGTGATCACATGCTCTCGATGCTGGACATCAGGATGCATTAGCCACTGGCCACATTGTGTCCACGCAAGATCAAGGACCACCTGAATTATCCATTAGACAATTAATTTATGACTCCAAAGGCCGCAACTTACATTACTCACCATACAAGGGTCACCAGAAACATTTACTGACTACAATGAACTGTCTATAAAAAGTCTTAGATTGATTGTAAATTGAGACAGTCCTCAGACCCTGTGCCTGTAACTTTTCTCTTGGCCGTAAAGTTTAATTAAACAAACTATTCATGCTTTGCCAAATGTCTCTCGTCTCTTGTTTTTTCAAGGTATTTCATATTCAAGTCACATTACTAGAGTGAATTCTCAGCTTATAGAAGTACATGTCCCAAAATAGCAGTGCGTCAAAAAGAAGTGAACCGATAGATGCACTCAAACAGATGCAAATGCCTTCAGGCATCCAAACAAAGGTATACAAAAAACCTACAGATAAGAATAACAGTTTACACTAGCAGAGTTTTCATCCACAAACACTTAAACAACATTTCCATTATTTCCAATTTACATGATTGAAACATATTACTTCCAATGAGGAGTTGTAGACTGCTTTTGATTCATATATGACTAAGTTTCTGAATAGAGGATATCCACGTTCAGTTTTGGAAAATTCCATTCAGCATGTCCATGTTAATGAAAGGAAACATTGCTAAGGAAACCATAAAAACCAAACTCTACTAGGATGATCTTTGTTTCCAAATTTCCTACCAAAATCTCCAGCCATCAAAAAAACTATTAAGAAACGCTGGGAAATATTGTAGGCTGAACCAGAATTCCAAGGGCTATTCATCGAAAACTAATATTTGCATACAGCCATTCGAAAAACTTCAAATAGATACACCAACAAGTCTTTCCGCACTGAGAATTATTCAGGTACGCAAAATGTTTACAACTGTATAAATTGCAACAATGTAATACTGGGCAATGCTGTCTCTTACCCAAAGAAAGGATACATGATCCTGTTCAAACATTCAGCTAATTGCAACAAATAAAATGCTGTGTATTGTTTAAAATGTCTATGAGGTCTCATATACGTTAGCAAGACAGAAAGGAAAACCAAAACTAGAATCACAGAACAAAACTAATATCAGAAACCACAACAAGAACTCCAGGGTGGCTATTCATTGGACGGAACATGGGCACAATATTACCCAAGTTTGCTTTCAAATCCTAGAAATGGTAGTACCACAACCTGACATCGATAATCACAAAAGACTTCTGCAAAGAGAGGCTTTGTGGATCAGAAAATTGAACGCTTAACAGCTAAATAGCATGAATGATAAATTGGAATTCTTAAGTTTTTTGTAATGCCTTGTCCCAATTTTTTAAATCTTCATGTTCATTTGATACATGTATAGATAGCAATTATGATTATACTGTGATTGATTGATCAACATTGCACTACGGTATTCAGGATAGTGTTCCGTTTACCTTCACATTGCCTTGCATAGGCTGCTCATTTGATCATTTTTAGCTAACCCACGTAATGTTTCAGATGACTATTTTTATTATCGTTTTATTTTTCTTTGTTTTCATTTGGTCTATATGCTGTTCATTCATCACCTTTCAGCACTTGTTAACAGTTTTCTCACATATCATGGTTGCATGGAGAGTTTTTTTATTTTGTTTTTTACATGGGAAGGCTCTTGGGATCAGTTCTGGTTATACGTTTGTGTATAATACTGTTAACACGCACACTGCAGTTTGTTTATGGCATTTCTAGTCTACTACACCATCAATTTCCCAAGTATCCCTGGGCTATATTGGGGGTTGTCTATATTTACATGTTTTGCATGAACTGTTATTTTACAGTATAACAGCATATTGTGATTTGAGTGAGCATGTTAGTTTTTATGTTCACGTTTTTTTTGTTTTTTATCATTACTTATTTTGCTATTATTGAGATAGTCAGCAGTTGTGTTAAAGATGTTTCGATGGTTTTACCTCTTTCATGATTGCTATGCATGCGACTCATTAAAAGTCATTCACATGGTTCTAGACATATATGGTTTTAAACACCTCTCTTAATGCACATCGGGTGTGGTTCATAGCTGTTTATTAGTTCATGAAGTAGAGTGTGCTGGTGCTCGGTATACTTCTGTATGGAAGTGAGTATTTATAGTTTTGTTTACAGTTATCCCTAAAGAAGGGTTTTTAAACCCGAGATGCATTGGGTCATTCATTTCACTGGAATATATTGCAAATGATCCTTATATCATGTAGAATGCATATCAGAAGAGGAATGATGCTCCTGATGTTTGACATTATGATTAAGGGTGGGCGTAGTGCTCCGCTCCGCTCACGGAGTGTGCGTAGTACTACCTGCTTCGTGGGCCATGAAGTAGGCGTAGCAGGCAGCGCTACACACACACGCACTCACAAATGCGCATGCGCGGGCGCCCGCGCATGCGCATTTGTGAGGAAGAAGTTGCCACTGAAGGAGGAAGAGGGAGCCCCGGGACGCCGCACCTCAGGTAAGATATTTTCTTACTTTTAAATACTTTAAGTTATTTTAAAATGAAGAAGGCGGGAGGCGGGCGGCACGTAGTGGGGCTACGTGGAGTGTGCGAGTGTGCGTAGATTTGGCCACACTACACGATGCTCCACGTAGCCCCACTACGCCCACTACGCCAAGGGTTAACTATGATATGGTCTGAATGAATTAAATTCTCAAGAATTAAAATACTCAAAAAATCTATGAAAAATTGGTATTTAGTTTATTGACCAATTCAGCGATAAACTCATTGAGCCCTCAGCCATATCCAATCTGTGAGTCTTTGGACTGATCAGTGGGTTTACTGCCAGCAAGTCTTTCAAAATGGTAGTGCTGGCATACTGAAATTAGTTCTTGGCAGAGGGCAATCTGCGGAAAAATCTTGACACTGCCATTCCTGGTGAAAATTCTTGGCATGGGGCAGCCATGGCAAAATGCTGGTGATGGTACATTGGAGGAAGTTCTTGTCATATGAGAGGACAACTGTGCCATATGGTGAGAGGACAACTGTGCCATATGGGGTGGGGTACAACCATGACCAAATGATAGCTCTGACATATGTAAGGTAATTTTCGACAGAGGGCATATGGATAAAACTAATGGTAAAATTCCTACATGGGGCACTCATATCACATTTTGAAAAAAAAACAAGACCAACTCCTGGCGAACATCAGTTTTCATTGACTTGGCACAACATGAAAGCAATTGAATATTTAATGAGCGTCCTTACAGTGTCTATGGTGTTTTGGAAAATTATGTGAATGTGTGCTTTAAATTACACTGTTTGACCCAATATCTCTCCACTTTTAAAGATCACCAGCCAGCACTGCAGAAAAAGAAAGTAAATATTGTCTCAATGAGCACTGCTTATTTTATTTATTTATTTATTTAATATGAGATTTATAGTGTTCATGGGTGCCTCAGCGACGAGGCGTCCCAGTGCAAACCAAGGACCAGAAATGAGAGCCAAGGAGAAAGACAAAGTGACTAGACAGTAGAAGTAGGAAAATGCCATGTCTTCAAGGCCTTGCGAAATGCCAAATGATTCGGAATAGTTCTGATAAGGGTCGGGAGCGAGTTCCAGAGTTTCGCCGCCATAAAGTGGAAGGAACGCCCCCCGGCCCTCGCTCTCCAGACTCGGGAATACAAACCAGAGCAAGGTCAGCGGATCGCAGCGAGCGCTTAGGCACATAGGACTCCATCAGATGGAGTAGCCCCGATGGAGCCTGTCATGACAAGATCTTATGTGAAATACACAGCGCCTTAAATTGAATCCGCTTGTCAACCGGCAGCAAATGGAGTTTGGGGAGGACGTGCGCCACTGAGCAAGATCTAGGCAATGCAACCAAAATCCGTGCTGCCGCGTTCTGAACCCTCTGCAGGCGCTTGATACTAGCCTTGTTAGCTCCCAAATAGAGGGAATTTCCATAGTCCAATCTTGGCAAAACAGACGCCTGGAGAATGGTCTGGCGCACCTTGGGAGGAAAGAACCCGAGCAAAGGTTTTAGGCCACGCAGGAACCCGAAACAGACCCCCGCAATGACTTTCGTTTGTTTATCGAAAGTCAAGCCATTATCAAACCACACACCCAGATTTTTTACAATCTCCTTAGGGAGTGGGGCGGGTTTGAGGCGGTCCGGCCAACATTGCTCAGACCATAGCTCCCGGTCCTTCCCAAACAACAGAATCTCTGGTTTACTGGCATTTAGCTGTAAACAGTTTGCTGCCATCCAATCAGAGATAGCCAAAAGATCTTCCCTAAACTTGTCCAAATTGGTGTTGCATTTCTTTGAGAAAGCTATCACCAATTGGGTGTCGTCAGCTTACTTTCTGCAACTTAATTTCAGCAGTGCAATGAGCACCCTTCTGATGAGATAAAAATATGAACCAAAAAGCAAACCGATTTTTAAACAACTTGATGCCATTTTTCATTTGTAAATGAAAACGGATTTCTTTGGGTTGCACCTTCACCCTTCTGCTTCACACAACTGATAGTGGATTTCAAATGGTCATAAATATTTTAACAATGACATTATATGGTCTATATCGATTAATAAATGTGAATGTAACTACTATTGTTTTTTAAACCTCTTTTTCCCTCTACTGATGGTTTATCAATACATTTCTTATTGTGTTATACACTACAAGGCCTTTTAAATCATGTTAGCTTATGGTATCAATAATTTAGGTTTTCTGAGCTGCTTTGTGGCACCATATGTACTTCAGAGAAACACATAATTTTTCATGTTATACAAGGGGAAGCAAGTAATGTTTACTTGGCCTAACAATTCAGCACCATAATATAGGTGGCACCTAAAATAACAATGTTTATGTTTTGTTGTCATATTAGTAATTCAGTTATGGAACTTCGGGAATGCCAGATATTGTGATTTAATCGGGGATAGAATTCTATGAAGGGTCAAAGGGTATATGATGTCACTTTCTATGATGTCATTAAGGTCAAAGGGTGTATGATGCTACTTCAGCTACCCGGGGCATTGGGGTAATTGGCATTCATGCCAAGAGGGTGGATGTTTGGACTTTGTGCAAGTGAAAAACACAGGAATCTTGTTGACTTTGCCTAAGTCCTATGTGCCCTGATACTCACAACCACACTATACACATACTTGTAGGAAACAGCACCCCAAGGGAAATGGGAAGGAGGTATAAAACACTGTCATTCTTCAGTGGCTTGAGAACACAAACTGTCAGGAGAAAGATGCAGATTACTATTAGTAATTAGTGGAGTGCTAACAGAACAGCCTAAACTCATGCTAAACATTTGGTTACACGTGTCAGCGAAAGTGATGCATTCCAGCCTTATGTGGGTGTCTTTTTAGCAGGGCTTTTGTAGGACCAGATGCTGAAGAGCTTTCTGATGTCATCTCCTGTACCTGGTAGTCACAGTACTTTGAGACTTTTTACGTTTTTTTGCATGTTATATTTGGAATTGCTTCTTGCCTATTGTGTTTATCTTCACTGACAGTTCATGACCTACTCTTCTATTTTGCTAATGCCCCTTGATGGTTGACCTCAAGAGTCACTTTCAAGCTCCTCATGCATGCCTACAAAGTCCTCCTCAACGCCGCATCTGCATACCTGAACCACCGCCTCTCATTCCACGCATCCACCAGACACCTCTGCTCTGCCAACTGGCCCTGGACACCTTTCCTTCGGATCTGGAAGAATAGGACCGGAGGAAGATCCTTCTCCTACCTCGCCACCAACTCCTGGAACACCATGCCTCTTCATCTCAGGCTCTCACCATCTCTGACACAAATCATGAAGGATCTCAAGACCTGGCTCTTCAAATGAACAGCAGCGTCCAGTCGGACCTGCATACATCCCCCCCCAACCCCACTGCCTTGAGACCCTCACAGGTCAGTAGCTGTGCTTAACAAGCGACGATTGATTGATTGATTGATGGTTCATTAAAGTAATGTTCCTGTTCCTCTAGTACATGTCCCTTGACTTCTCACAAACATAATGTCCCTTGCTGAGCTTTTCAAGGGCTAAATCGGCAGTCATTATTTTTTATCTTTTAGCTCTATTATGCTTTTCTCCATTGATATCTTATTTGTTTTGTTTTTTGTGCTTCAAGCATTATTCCGTTTGTACATTTTCATAGAAAAAATCCAAAATGTTCTAGAACCAAACCATTAAAAACTGTAGCCAGGATCTGGATTCACAGAACTACAGGAAGGCAAATGTTGCAAGGTAAGAGTTGATGGTATTGGGGTAGTACGTACACTCAGGTTAGTCCTGATGTGGAGGCACTTTTAGCAGCTTGCGCTCTTGAAAGGCATGGTACTAAAAACCTACAGGGGACCCATTTCAATTGCCAGCATTATAACCCGATGGAGCAGAATTCGTAAATCACAAAATCATATACACCCAAAAATATATATTACCTTCAGAGATTCTGCTTCAAAATTACTGACCTAGTGTTAAAGAGCACCTACCTCATCATCAAACTCAACATTGGTTTAGCAGAGTTAAAAAATAGTAACTGGGACTGCTCAATAACTGAGTTCTAGATCATGGAAAAGTTTCTTTGCAAAAATCTCAAATTACGAATTACTGAGAGATGCAAAATATATGGCATCTGAAGGCTCAGATACAGAGGAGATAGAAATCAGAATTACCAAATGAACAGCAAAAATCATAAGTGAAATTAACAGAGTCCCTAGAGGACTACGGGCAAATATTTCCAACAATCTGTCAGATTCACAAGGAACACCAACAGCATTTCCATGAGAATGAAAATAAAGGCTCTGGCTTTCTCCCAAAATCAAGGGGTTTTATACACATTTTATGAATATGTAATAAGCAAAAACAGCAAATTCAGCATGACATGACTAGTGATAACACATACTAAGCAAATCAGAATACAGATCGTCACAATTAAACACATAATACTAACCCATTTTTAAGAATAACTCCAGCAGCTTCTGCCCTGTTGTTTGGAATTGTACAACACAATATGAAACATTTTTCAAACAAAGACCCATACGCCTGTGTATTCTAACAGGCCCACATTGGAAAATACTGCGAAAAATATCCTTGTGATTGCAACATTCAGTACACAGAAGAAACTTAATTCACAATAAATGCTCCCTAAGGAAAATAACCAGTTACATCAAAGTACCATGTGCTCTGCAGAGAAGACATGCAATTGGCCTTTTAGGGAAGACACACAGGGGCACATTGATTGGGAGGGGTAATGAACAGAAGCAAGATGAGCCAAATTCTAAAACAGCATCCATATTATTGAAAATGGTGGCTCTGTAAAATGTGGCACAACTACATTAATGAACACACTTCCAAATGTCTAATTACATTGTTTCAAGTGCAACATTAATAATCAGCAGTCACATATAGATTAATCATACAAATTCTTAGTATTCAAAAATAATTTGTCACCCAAATTGTGCATTAAGAAACACAACCACAAATCCATGCCACTCTTGCTATGCCATAGCACTGCTTCTGGGTCACCATTACCCCCACAGCCTATGTTTCTTTTTCCACATTCTCTCACCTGATCCGCTTTTAATTTCAGTTCAGTGGTGCACATCATGTGTGCCTCGACCACAAGCTTCTTTTCTGTTGCACACCACATATCTTCATGTGAACTTTCTCACAAGGAAGCAAAATCTGAATCCCGATGAATCTAGTGATGCTGACAAAACATAACCCAGTATTCTCACCAGACCGACACACCTACTGCACACACAGAAGCAGGCTGAAGGTTACATTCCATAGCACTGGCCGGTGCAGGTAAGCGTGGTGTGGCGGTGTGGTGTGGCGGTGGGGCGGGGCGCTGGGGGATGTGTCGACACACGACGGAATCGGAGTATTCCGTTGTCTGTCTATATTCCCCTCGCCCCGCCCCACGCCCCACGCCCCACTGTGCTTACTTGTACCAGCCGCTGCTGCAAAAAACACCTGCCATTGGGCAACTTGAGATATGTGCTGGATAGCAAGGCATGCCAAAATGCACACAGCACAGCATGGCAAAAATAAACACATCGTGGCAACCATTCCATAAGCAAAAGCTTTGATTACACTCTCAACCTTCACCCAGTGAAAATGTCATCTGCATCAAATTGTTGTCTGAAGAGGCATGGAGCCTGATTTATGTAGGAATTGAAAGCAAATGCATGTTCAGTAAATATGTGAGCAGAGTCTCTGTGCATGCCAACCAAGTAATCATAATATTTTAAATGGAAACTGTGGTTTTCTATGCATTTGTTGTTTCTTCCAGTGCAGTGACACATGGATCAGTCGAACCAGAAACAATTTTCACTTTCAAGTCACTCGCCGTTTGACCCGAGAAAGACATACATAGAAATGTTTCACAGCCACTTAACACCTCCTTCAGCTAACAAAACAGCGACTGAGTACAGTCCACTCTTTATGACAATGAAAAGAAAAGCACTATAATACCTGCCCTGGGGTGTAGAACCCAGAAACAATGCTGCTTGTGTACATCTGGCACACTGAAGTACTGGGTATTTTAGACCCAGCGGTGCAGGGGCACACACCCTATGACTTCTGGGTTCACCCTGTTCCAGACCTACAGAAACACAGAGTCTTCTGGGTGAAGTCAAAGATTTGTTTATTGGCTGCAGACCAATGACAGGTATCCTAGAAGTACAACAGCGTGTATGTTCTCAGGAGACTGCTGAAAATCATAGGAACGGGCTTCTCCTTAAGTACAAAATATCATGCTCCAGGCACACATTCCTTGGTTTACGATATGGCCATTATAAGTATACATTACAAACAAAAAAAGCAGAGTCATGATGACCATCCCACATTCCAGTTCGGCCAGCCCACAATGATTTACACAGTAAGGTTCAGATCCCACATCGGATGTCAATAGACCCCCCAATAAACATGAGCATCTCCTGTTTTGGGAAACAAGTCATAAAGCAGGAACGAGCAGGTGTGGAAGAGATTAGCCGGGGGATTGTATAGAATGAAAGGGTTTTATGACGGGTCAAGCCCTGATGCTAATCACAGGTGGACGGAGGAAGGGGAGCTCGTGAGACCGGTTTGACCTGGGGCAGCAGAGCCAGCTGCCCAGGTCACAGAGAAGTCAGAGGAGAAGCCCATGTACTGTGAGGCCCGTATTTACTCCATTATAGCCTATGTGAGGGCAATGACAAGATGGCCACTGCTTCCAAAATGGAACCCGCGTAGTGAAGCAGAATAACGTGTACACAGTGCATTCATAGCTAGAACGATATATAAAGCACTCGTACATGCCGCATTTACCATTTGCGGTTTGTTAATACCAAGATAGACAGGGGTAGAGCCCTGTCCCCTACGCGGTCCCGAATATTAAAGTACGACAGACCCTCCTTTTGCCCTTACATAGGCAATCACTATACTCATCTTAATCCGAGTCTAGGTCAATGTTCACAAAGTCATGGAGATGTTGCTGTAGCATCATCCTATTACTTAGTTCGTCCCTCGATACAGGTTTCCTTACACATAAGGTAGCACAGAGGCCACATATCGCAGGAGCACACTGTATGCACAGACAGAACAGGAAAAGAATGGCTAAGATCATTCCAATGACCATCAGAACTTTCCAACCCCAGGCAGACATCAATTCCCAGAACCACCCCACCAGTGACCAATCTCCCTTATCCACGTGTATGGCTTCAGATATTTTATGGAGCTTGGAGATGGCTTGATACACTGTTGGAGCATTATCTGGTATGAAAATGCAGCAACTAGATTGGATGACCTTGCATACCCCACCGCGGTCTGCAAGAATAACGTCTAGAACCATGCGGTTCTGCAAAGTCATAAGGCGATCCGCTTGGAGCTCAGCTGTCAGATTACTAAGGGCACCAGCCGTTACATTGACAGTGGATTCAACCACACGAGTCAGCTGTCTCAGGTTCCTACTATTGACCATAGGTCCCCAAAACGGCAGGAAACCCAAGAAGAAGTCTCCCGCTTCCTGACCGGCAGTATCCTCCTTACTAATCACACCTTTCACAACTCTGGTCTTGTGATAGTCAGAGGCAGCAGTAAATGTCGGCGGTAGCAAGTTCGCAATATAACATGTGCCCGAGAAATCAGGGGGCAGCCATGTATATGCTCGGTCATTACAGATGAAATATGTGCCCTTGGCAGCCAAAAACGCAGGGGAAAACTGTGACGGGAAGGTGTACGTTTCAGTACAGTCACTCCTTCCCAGTTGAGCTCTAGGATTCTGACCATTACCCTGTAAGCAGAACCGACCCATGTGGGGTACGACCCAGATTGGAGATGAGATTTTTCGCTGTCTTTCACCCAGACTAATACTATACCCCGTCGCGTTCCATCCTACATAAGGTCTCAACTCTTCTTTGGGAATGGATGAGTATGCATCGATATCCCTACTCATATCGGCAACTCCTTTCATCAAAGCCTTATTATTGGTGATAGGTCTGATGGAACGCGGTTGGCGAGGGGAGTATGTATCTAGAGCATAGAGAAACATGGTTTGGAATGCCCATGACGATCCATTGTAACTGTACGGCAGCACCAGGTAGGGAATACCCTTGTTAATGGTATGGGGCATTAACCCACACACCCAGCAATTGGTCGTATTCATTACCAGTTGGTGCTGGTGCAAGAGTTGGATAAACGAGTTATTTACAAACTCTGATCGTCTAGTCTGTTCGTGCTCAGGCAAAGGGTGAAAAGAGTGAGAGGAGGCAGTAGAAAGAGGTATAGGCTGTTCAGTGGGTTCAATGGGCTTTTGAGCGGAGAAAAACACAAATCCTACAATAAACATCATGATACTACACAGTGTAAAAAGGCACAAAAAGACAAAACATTTACTTTTCATAATTTTACATATCCTTGTGTTAAAGTTCATTTCCTCAATCGGTCTCTCCATCTTAAAAAACTCCATCCTCTACTCGGGCCGCTCGCGGTGGATGAGTGTCTTCTGCTAAGGAGTACGCCTGTCAGTCCAGGGAAACGCCCTAGACCAACCAGAACCGTTGACCTAGCGTCTTCGGCCTGTACCCCAAAGTCTTGGCACCGCGACCCTGCGGCAGAACCCGGATGGTGGTTCGAAAAACAAAAATCAAGAAAGTCCTTCAGATGGGAGAGCAAAAAATGTTAAAAAGGAAATAGTGAGGAAATCTTTATTTGTCCATGGGCCTAGGTCTCAAATTATAGCGGAGACGGCCAGGTGCTGTTTGGTCTTGAAACAAAAGTTCAGGCTCAGCGGTGTCCAGTCGATTTGATGGTGGCACAGCTTCCTGCAGAATATTGTCACTCTCTTGGTCTGAAACTGTGTCTTTTAGGCGTGCGTCACTGAATGGTACAAAACGAGGTACAGTGTCTGTCTCAGAGTCGGCGATACCCTCCTTGACCCACTGGTCATATGGCAGAGGCAAGGGGACTACTTTACAGTGGGTACCATGGATCCAGTGCTTCTTCCCTTTCACTCGCACTGCTGATCTTGTCGAAAGAAGAACAAGATGAGGGCCGATCCAGCGAGGCTCGTCGTTGCTCTTGCGCTGGAAATTTCGGACTAGCACCCACGTACCAGGGTTGATAGGGTGTCCAGGAGGTTCAGAAGCTTGGGGAAGAGTATCATGTACCTGTTGGTGCAAAACACGCAGTTTAACAGTCAAATCATACAGGTAATCGAGCAGTACTGGATGCTCTATCTCACTGAACTTCGTAGGCCTCGGTACACCCCATACGTTGGCCGGACGGCCAAAAACAACCTCGTAAGGGCTAAGTCCCACTCGTGAGTGTATGGTCATTCTGGTGGACAGGAGTGCTAAAGGCAGAGCGTCAGGCCATTTAAGACCGGTGCTCGCCTGGATTTTGGCCAGCTTGAGCTTTAAGGCTCCATTGTAGCGTTCTACTAATCCAGCTGATTGGGGGTGATTTGCAGCATGGAACTTCTGTTTTATCCCTAGCCCTTCACATACATTCTTCATCACTTTACCCACAAACTCACTTCCGTTATCACACCACACCATTCTTGGCATCCCAAACCTAGGGAAAAATTCCTTCACAAGGGCTTTGGCTGTGGATAGGGCAGTGTTATCTTTCAGAGGATAAGCCTCTATCCATTTTGAGAAAGCACAAACAACCACCAGTACATATTTCAGGTTGTTGCATCTTTCCATGTGAATAAAGTCCAGCTGCAAAACTTCAAATGGACATGATGGGGGTGCAAAATGACCAGCTGGAGTTGGGGTTCCCCTACCAGGGTTGTACTTCAAACATACTATGCAATTCTTGACCACATTCTCTGCATACTTGGGAATCCCAGCATTCTGCCATACTGGAGCCAACAACTTGCATATACCTTTCGTACTGATATGTGCCATTCCATGTGCCATAGTAACCACTGGAAGCACATATGCGTCAGGCAACAACCATCGCCTATGTTCTGTCAGATCAATCCAACAACCATTCTCATCCAACTTACCCATACTTTCTCTCCACTTGCTTAACTCTTCCTCTGTGGCTTCAGCTTGAAGCGACTTCACACTCTCTATTGTGTTCTCACACATTCCCACATCATTAACCCATCTTGCGGGACGTGCAACATACATTCTAGTCTTCACATTCTGTGCTGTTTCTTTCGCGGTCTCATCAGCAAACGCATTCCCACGTCCAACATCATCTGTGACTTTCCTGTGCGCACTGCATTTCATGATCGCAACTTGCAACGGTAGGGTCAGTGACTCAAGGAGATCATTCACCAACTTGCCATTCTGAATTTTAGCTCCATGCGATGTCAGGAACCCACGCTCCTTCCACAAACGCCCAAAATTATGAGCCACGCCAAAGGCGTACTGGCTATCTGTGTATATATTTACTCTCATTCCTTCAGACAACACACATGCTCTCGTGAGGGCGATTAATTCTGCTGCTTGGGCCGAATTATGTGGCACTCGTGCAGTTTCCACGACGGTGTGCAAAGTCGTGATAGCATATGCAGCAGTCGTGTCACCATTAGGGAGCTTGAAACATGAACCATCTACCCATAAAGTGCCATCACACTCAGTCAGGGGAGTATCTTTTAGATCTACTCTCCCTTTCGTCTCTTCTTCTGTTCTGAACAGACAGTCATGTTGCTCAATCTCATCTGAGTCTGCTGGAATTGGCAACAATGTGGCTGGATTCAGCGTATTGCATCTTTTTATGTGTATGTGATTTGCTAACAGTGTAAGTTCATAACCTGATAATCGCGCACTAGTCAAGTGTTGTGTCTTGGTCCTATTTAATAATGTGTCTACTGCGTGTGGAACCATAACAATCAATGTATTGTCCATCACCAAACCAGCAGATTGTCGGATAGACATCGCTGCAGCAGCTGTCGCTCTCAGACAGCTTGGCAATGCCCTCGCTACAGGGTCCAAGGTTGATGAAAAATATGCGCATGGGCGCGGTCTGTCGCCAAAAGGCTGTGTTAACACTGATAACGCACAACCATCTTTCTCGTGAACATACAATGTAAAAGGCTTACTGTAGTCAGGGGTACCCAACACAGGTGCTGAACACAATGCATTACGCAATTCCACAAAACTCTTCTGGCACTCTTCAGACCATGGGATAGGATTCGGTGTGTCTTTGCATGTTAAGGCTAACAAAGGTTTTGCCAATAAAGAAAAACTAGGGATCCAATGCCTACAGTATGAAGTGATGCCCAAGAAAGCACGTACTTCTCTCTGTGTTTTTGGCACACTCAACTGTACAATGGCTTGAATTCTTTCTGGGGTCAGTTTCCTTCCCTCCTTCGATAAGAGATGACCTAAGTAGGTCACCTCTTGTCGACAATATTGCAGCTTAGAGAGAGACACTTTGTGATGGAAAGCAGATAAATGGCGCAACAGTGACAATGTGGCTTCTTTACAGATCTTTTCAGTATCCGCAGCGATCAGTAAATCGTCCACGTACTGAATCAAGATAGCGCCACTAGGTAAAACAAGTGCATCAAGCTGCGCTTTCAAAGCCTGACTGTATATGGATGGACTCTCACAGTAGCCCTGGGGAGCGCGTTTGAAGCGGAAGCTTCGGCCTCCCAGACTAAAACCAAAAATGTCCCTGCTCTCTTTTGCAATTGGGATACTAAAGAAAGCATTCTTTAAATCGATCACTGAAAACCATGCAGCAGAGGCTGGAATCATCGTTAACAAGGCGGTTATATCGGGGACAACCGGAAACTGTGGCACAACAATCTTATTAACCTCTCTGAGATCAATCACAAATCTGTAAACAGGTGGCTGTGAAGGATCCGTTCGTTTTAGTACAGGTAAAATTGGACTATTGCAAACGTTGCCTCTTGTCTCTTCAATCACACCCTTATTAATCAAGTCGCTGACAATGTCTAACAATGCTTTCTGCCCTTCATTAGAGATCTTGTACTGGGGAATACGTGGCAGTCTGACATTAGCCTTTAAAGTCACCACATATGGCGGTATCTCCAAGAGGCCCACATCATTGGGACCAGTAGCCCAAAGGGCATCCGGAAGGGATGACAATTCAGGTGGCATTGTATTTTTAGACAGATACATTGGGGAAATCACTTTCTTGCCTAATGTAAGTTGTACTCCTGAAGGAGAACAATACAGTGTAGCGTGCAATCTTTTCAACAAATCTAATCCCAGCAAATTCTCACCACAACCTGTTGTCAGAATCAGGGGTGCTTTCAGCTCGCAAGGTCCAACAGAAAGTGACATGGGACTAGAAATCGGGTTCCTAACTGGGGCGCCAGAAAAACCTACCGAAACATTTATATCGCCAGACAAAGGTGCGCCAGGGAGTTTTGAATGCATGATTGAACTCTTTGCAGCACCAGTGTCTAGCAGAAAAGGCTCCGTCACATTTGCTGTAGTCACCTCAACATACGGTCCACTCTGATCCACTGGCACTGAAACAACTCCCTCTCTTTGTCTATGGCTGTCCTAGTAATCATTATTTTCTGCATCACCGTCCTCTGCATAATAATCATTATTATAATACTGGGCCGTATTACTAATCGCGTTAGCTTGCTGATCAAAGCTATTGATGGTACTTGGAGGCGGCAGAGGACGCGCGGTCTGGGGAACACTTCCACGCCCTCTGCCTCTAGGAGCTTGCTGACCACCCCTACCTCTTGCGCCATACGCATTACCGTTCCGCTGCATTAATTTAGGGCAACTATATTTATAATGACCTTCCTCTTTGCAGTATGAACATTGGTTGGGACCTACAGGGACACGTGGTTGGTAATACCCATTCATTTGCTGATTGTTCCGAAACTGTTGGGGTTGGTGATAGACACCTTGGGGTTGCCTATAATTATTCTGACCTCCTCGTGGCGGATAGGCCTGCTGTAAAAGGACTTTTGTCTTTAGTTCCTTCGTTTTCTTTTCTGTTCTATCTTTCTCGTCTTTATCTCTATTTTCATAATACTGTGCAGTAGCCAGTATTTGCGCTGAAGAAGAAACAGCCCAAGAACTTTCTGAATCTTTTAACTTTTTACACAGGTCAGGAAGTAGATTCTGCACAAACTTATCCACAAATAACCGTTGGCCACCCTCAGTACTCATATCCTGCCCACTGTGATCAATAAACGTTTCTTCAAACCTAGTAAAGAAGTCTGACACTGTCTCATCTTTCTTCTGCTTGCATGCAGATAACTTGTCCCAATTTACGCGCATCGCAGGCATTATTGTCTTCATATACGTGATGATTCTACCAGGCAGTTCAGCTACTAAAGGTTCTGGTTTCACACCACCAGTTTGTCTAGCATCAGCAGCAACAATGTTAGCCCATGTATCCGCTAGTTCTGCATTGTGATCTACATTACGAATTGACCCCCATAGAGGCTGTGGAACAACATTACCAAACAACATGTCTATGTCGGCCAGATTCATAACGCATGACCCTGCCGTCTGTGACAACTCTTTATAATAACCTGCTGGGTTTTTACGGGGATCAGGCAAGGACTGCTTAAGCGCTAACACCTCAGAGCGCTTCCATGGAACATGCACCCAAACACGCTGGAAATGCGCTGCCACAGCGGGGTTACCACCGGCAGCTGCAACCGCTTCTTTCCATACCGGGGGAACTTCTCTCATAGGGTATTGTCGCGCTTTTACCTTTTTCCCCACAAGGACATCTTGTTCAAACAATGATTGTTGGCAATCATCATTCCTAAAGGACAATACAACCGCAACTGCTTTATCTACTCCACGGTCCACAATTATACCAGTTCCAAAATCGAACCTCACTCTACACAACTCCTGCGGGTTCGGATTTTTACCACTATCCTCCAATTCTTCACAGAGAATTTCGCACATTTTCTCGAACACATATCTCTGTTTCGGGGCATCCCACTGATGGAAAACGTTGACAACTGATTCCACATCATACAGTGAAGGAAAAACGATCCATCTACGCGCCATGTTATCTATTACCTTTTTCTCATCGGGGTTAGGCAATTGGCTACGCAATTGCTTACGCTGTAAACCAGGAGTCGCACCAGATGACTCAAAGAGAGGAGACATTAATGTAGTAACCACATTAGCTAAGCGCTGTCGCGCTGAAGGAGAAGCTGAGGCGAGAACAGGGGGAAAAACAGAGGGAAGAAAAGAGGATGTAGAGACAGGTACTGGAGTGGTGGAAGGAAAAGTGTCAGGGGAGGCAGCTGCTGTATTAGGCAAAGTCGCAGGAAGTGCGGGGGCAGTTGGAAGCACAACTGGCGGTCCTTGAGAGGGCTGCGCTACATGGATAAGAGCCGGCTGCAAAGCAACTGGCGGTTGCGGCAAGGCTTGCAGTATATTCACTGGAGGTGGCATATTTACAAGCTGGGGAGGCGCCGTGGCATTTTGAGCATACGGGGGTGGCGAACTCAACAAATGTGACATCAGGGGATCTTTCTCCTTTTCTTCTAACTCATTCTGCTTAGAATGTGGTAAAGCTGGGTAACATTTGTCAATCCCTAACTTGCGCTGCCTATGCAATTGCTCACTCATCTGCTCCTCTTCATTGTCTTTAAATTGTACAGCTGCTTGCATTACTGTCATACCTTTCTCTCTCTTATTCTTTTTCGCTAACTTAATTTCCTTTTGTTTGGCTTCCTTTCGCCATAAGCGGAAAGAGTCAAACATCGCCGGCCGGGCTTTCTTCTTAAACAATTTAATTTCCAAATTATCTAAAATATCGGTATCAAAACTACCATTTTGGGGCCATTTTAAAACACCATCTTTCCTGGTGTAGTGGATCCATACTTCGTTATATGCAATGGGGCCTACGCCATGTTTTACATAGAGCTCATAAGTTGGAGTTCCAACCGGAGGAACCGGACATGATTCCTCTAGCTGGAAATCTTTTCCACAACCCAAACAGAATAATCTACCAAATAGTCCAGAACCAGGCATCTTTGCTCACTAGTCTAGATCCAAACGTCAAAGGATTATCGAATACGATATTCTCGTGAATACACGAGTCCTCTGGTTTTGGCGTTTGCAAACTCCAAAGTACCAAATTACCAAATCAAACGATCCCGAAGGATACCAAAAACAAATAGGAGACGCTCCACTTATACTTAACTGAATATTGCTGATCGATGGCGTCACCAGAAGACTCTCTCGATTGTTTCGCTCTCTCAGATTCGTCAAGGGTCCAAAACAGGTCGATTAATCAGGGCAGCAGTCCTTCGTAGCCGTCGGGACGCGGAGAACCTCGCAGAAAAGACTTTCTGACCACGTCGACATGCAGGGGTCGATGAAGTGGCGGCCTTCCTCCGGAATTTCCACACGAAGCTCCTCACGAACCTCTGGCTTGGACTGGTACCGCTGAAATCGTCCCGAGTTGGGCGCCAAACTGAAGTACTGGGTATTTTAGACCCAGCGGTGCAGGGGCACACACCCTATGACTTCTGGGTTCACCCTGTTACAGACCTACAGAAACACAGAGTCTTCTGGGTGAAGTCAAAGATTCGTTTATTGGCTGCAGACCAATGACAGGTATCCTAGAAGTACAACAGCGTGTATGTTCTCAGGAGACTGCTGAAAATCATAGGAACGGGCTTCTCCTTAAGTACAAAATATCATGCTCCAGGCACACATTCCTTGGTTTACGATATGGCCATTATAAGTATACATTACAAACAAAAAAAGCAGAGTCATGATGACCATCCCACATTCCAGTTCGGCCAGCCCACAATGATTTACACAGTAAGGTTCAGATCCCACATCGGATGTCAATAGACCCCCCAATAAACATGAGCATCTCCTGTTTTGGGAAACAAGTCATAAAGCAGGAACGAGCAGGTGTGGAAGAGATTAGCCGGGGGATTGTATAGAATGAAAGGGTTTTATGACGGGTCAAGCCCTGATGCTAATCACAGGTGGACGGAGGAAGGGGAGCTCGTGAGACCGGTTTGACCTGGGGCAGCAGAGCCAGCTGCCCAGGTCACAGAGAAGTCAGAGGAGAAGCCCATGTACTGTGAGGCCCGTATTTACTCCATTATAGCCTATGTGAGGGCAATGACAAGATGGCCACTGCTTCCAAAATGGAACCCGCGTAGTGAAGCAGAATAACGTGTACACAGTGCATTCATAGCTAGAACGATATATAAAGCACTCGTACATGCCGCATTTACCATTTGCGGTTTGTTAATACCAAGATAGACAGGGGTAGAGCCCTGTCCCCTACGCGGTCCCGAATATTAAAGTACGACAGACCCTCCTTTTGCCCTTACATAGGCAATCACTATACTCATCTTAATCCGAGTCTAGGTCAATGTTCACAAAGTCATGGAGATGTTGCTGTAGCATCATCCTATTACTTAGTTCGTCCCTCGATACAGGTTTCCTTACACATAAGGTAGCACAGAGGCCACATATCGCAGGAGCACACTGTATGCACAGACAGAACAGGAAAAGAATGGCTAAGATCATTCCAATGACCATCAGAACTTTCCAACCCCAGGCAGACATCAATTCCCAGAACCACCCCACCAGTGACCAATCTCCCTTATCCACGTGTATGGCTTCAGATATTTTATGGAGCTTGGAGATGGCTTGATACACTGTTGGAGCATTATCTGGTATGAAAATGCAGCAACTAGATTGGATGACCTTGCATACCCCACCGCGGTCTGCAAGAATAACGTCTAGAACCATGCGGTTCTGCAAAGTCATAAGGCGATCCGCTTGGAGCTCAGCTGTCAGATTACTAAGGGCACCAGCCGTTACATTGACAGTGGATTCAACCACACGAGTCAGCTGTCTCAGGTTCCTACTATTGACCATAGGTCCCCAAAACGGCAGGAAACCCAAGAAGAAGTCTCCCGCTTCCTGACCGGCAGTATCCTCCTTACTAATCACACCTTTCACAACTCTGGTCTTGTGATAGTCAGAGGCAGCAGTAAATGTCGGCGGTAGCAAGTTCGCAATATAACATGTGCCCGAGAAATCAGGGGGCAGCCATGTATATGCTCGGTCATTACAGATGAAATATGTGCCCTTGGCAGCCAAAAACGCAGGGGAAAACTGTGACGGGAAGGTGTACGTTTCAGTACAGTCACTCCTTCCCAGTTGAGCTCTAGGATTCTGACCATTACCCTGTAAGCAGAACCGACCCATGTGGGGTACGACCCAGATTGGAGATGAGATTTTTCGCTGTCTTTCACCCAGACTAATACTATACCCCGTCGCGTTCCATCCTACATAAGGTCTCAACTCTTCTTTGGGAATGGATGAGTATGCATCGATATCCCTACTCATATCGGCAACTCCTTTCATCAAAGCCTTATTATTGGTGATAGGTCTGATGGAACGCGGTTGGCGAGGGGAGTATGTATCTAGAGCATAGAGAAACATGGTTTGGAATGCCCATGACGATCCATTGTAACTGTACGGCAGCACCAGGTAGGGAATACCCTTGTTAATGGTATGGGGCATTAACCCACACACCCAGCAATTGGTCGTATTCATTACCAGTTGGTGCTGGTGCAAGAGTTGGATAAACGAGTTATTTACAAACTCTGATCGTCTAGTCTGTTCGTGCTCAGGCAAAGGGTGAAAAGAGTGAGAGGAGGCAGTAGAAAGAGGTATAGGCTGTTCAGTGGGTTCAATGGGCTTTTGAGCGGAGAAAAACACAAATCCTACAATAAACATCATGATACTACACAGTGTAAAAAGGCACAAAAAGACAAAACATTTACTTTTCATAATTTTACATATCCTTGTGTTAAAGTTCATTTCCTCAATCGGTCTCTCCATCTTAAAAAACTCCATCCTCTACTCGGGCCGCTCGCGGTGGATGAGTGTCTTCTGCTAAGGAGTACGCCTGTCAGTCCAGGGAAACGCCCTAGACCAACCAGAACCGTTGACCTAGCGTCTTCGGCCTGTACCCCAAAGTCTTGGCACCGCGACCCTGCGGCAGAACCCGGATGGTGGTTCGAAAAACAAAAATCAAGAAAGTCCTTCAGATGGGAGAGCAAAAAATGTTAAAAAGGAAATAGTGAGGAAATCTTTATTTGTCCATGGGCCTTGGTCTCAAATTATAGCGGAGACGGCCAGGTGCTGTTTGGTCTTGAAACAAAAGTTCAGGCTCAGCGGTGTCCAGTCGATTTGATGGTGGCAAAGCTTCCTGCAGAATATTGTCACTCTCTTGGTCTGAAACTGTGTCTTTTAGGCGTGCGTCACTGAATGGTACAAAACGAGGTACAGTGTCTGTCTCAGAGTCGGCGATACCCTCCTTGACCCACTGGTCATATGGCAGAGGCAAGGGGACTACTTTACAGTGGGTACCATGGATCCAGTGCTTCTTCCCTTTCACTCGCACTGCTGATCTTGTCGAAAGAAGAACAAGATGAGGGCCGATCCAGCGAGGCTCGTCGTTGCTCTTGCGCTGGAAATTTCGGACTAGCACCCACGTACCAGGGTTGATAGGGTGTCCAGGAGGTTCAGAAGCTTGGGGAAGAGTATCATGTACCTGTTGGTGCAAAACACGCAGTTTAACAGTCAAATCATACAGGTAATCGAGCAGTACTGGATGCTCTATCTCACTGAACTTCGTAGGCCTCGGTACACCCCATACGTTGGCCGGACGGCCAAAAACAACCTCGTAAGGGCTAAGTCCCACTCGTGAGTGTATGGTCATTCTGGTGGACAGGAGTGCTAAAGGCAGAGCGTCAGGCCATTTAAGACCGGTGCTCGCCTGGATTTTGGCCAGCTTGAGCTTTAAGGCTCCATTGTAGCGTTCTACTAATCCAGCTGATTGGGGGTGATTTGCAGCATGGAACTTCTGTTTTATCCCTAGCCCTTCACATACATTCTTCATCACTTTACCCACAAACTCACTTCCGTTATCACACCACACCATTCTTGGCATCCCAAACCTAGGGAAAAATTCCTTCACAAGGGCTTTGGCTGTGGATAGGGCAGTGTTATCTTTCAGAGGATAAGCCTCTATCCATTTTGAGAAAGCACAAACAACCACCAGTACATATTTCAGGTTGTTGCATCTTTCCATGTGAATAAAGTCCAGCTGCAAAACTTCAAATGGACATGATGGGGGTGCAAAATGACCAGCTGGAGTTGGGGTTCCCCTACCAGGGTTGTACTTCAAACATACTATGCAATTCTTGACCACATTCTCTGCATACTTGGGAATCCCAGCATTCTGCCATACTGGAGCCAACAACTTGCATATACCTTTCGTACTGATATGTGCCATTCCATGTGCCATAGTAACCACTGGAAGCACATATGCGTCAGGCAACAACCATCGCCTATGTTCTGTCAGATCAATCCAACAACCATTCTCATCCAACTTACCCATACTTTCTCTCCACTTGCTTAACTCTTCCTCTGTGGCTTCAGCTTGAAGCGACTTCACACTCTCTATTGTGTTCTCACACATTCCCACATCATTAACCCATCTTGCGGGACCTGCAACATACATTCTAGTCTTCACATTCTGTGCTGTTTCTTTCGCGGTCTCATCAGCAAACGCATTCCCACGTCCAACATCATCTGTGACTTTCCTGTGCGCACTGCATTTCATGATCGCAACTTGCAACGGTAGGGTCAGTGACTCAAGGAGATCATTCACCAACTTGCCATTCTGAATTTTAGCTCCATGCGATGTCAGGAACCCACGCTCCTTCCACAAACGCCCAAAATTATGAGCCACGCCAAAGGCGTACTGGCTATCTGTGTATATATTTACTCTCATTCCTTCAGACAACACACATGCTCTCGTGAGGGCGATTAATTCTGCTGCTTGGGCCGAATTATGTGGCACTCGTGCAGTTTCCACGACGGTGTGCAAAGTCGTGATAGCATATGCAGCAGTCGTGTCACCATTAGGGAGCTTGAAACATGAACCATCTACCCATAAAGTGCCATCACACTCAGTCAGGGGAGTATCTTTTAGATCTACTCTCCCTTTCGTCTCTTCTTCTGTTCTGAACAGACAGTCATGTTGCTCAATCTCATCTGAGTCTGCTGGAATTGGCAACAATGTGGCTGGATTCAGCGTATTGCATCTTTTTATGTGTATGTGATTTGCTAACAGTGTAAGTTCATAACCTGATAATCGCGCACTAGTCAAGTGTTGTGTCTTGGTCCTATTTAATAATGTGTCTACTGCGTGTGGAACCATAACAATCAATGTATTGTCCATCACCAAACCAGCAGATTGTCGGATAGACATCGCTGCAGCAGCTGTCGCTCTCAGACAGCTTGGCAATGCCCTCGCTACAGGGTCCAAGGTTGATGAAAAATATGCGCATGGGCGCGGTCTGTCGCCAAAAGGCTGTGTTAACACTGATAACGCACAACCATCTTTCTCGTGAACATACAATGTAAAAGGCTTACTGTAGTCAGGGGTACCCAACACAGGTGCTGAACACAATGCATTACGCAATTCCACAAAACTCTTCTGGCACTCTTCAGACCATGGGATAGGATTCGGTGTGTCTTTGCATGTTAAGGCTAACAAAGGTTTTGCCAATAAAGAAAAACTAGGGATCCAATGCCTACAGTATGAAGTGATGCCCAAGAAAGCACGTACTTCTCTCTGTGTTTTTGGCACACTCAACTGTACAATGGCTTGAATTCTTTCTGGGGTCAGTTTCCTTCCCTCCTTCGATAAGAGATGACCTAAGTAGGTCACCTCTTGTCGACAATATTGCAGCTTAGAGAGAGACACTTTGTGATGGAAAGCAGATAAATGGCGCAACAGTGACAATGTGGCTTCTTTACAGATCTTTTCAGTATCCGCAGCGATCAGTAAATCGTCCACGTACTGAATCAAGATAGCGCCACTAGGTAAAACAAGTGCATCAAGCTGCGCTTTCAAAGCCTGACTGTATATGGATGGACTCTCACAGTAGCCCTGGGGAGCGCGTTTGAAGCGGAAGCTTCGGCCTCCCAGACTAAAACCAAAAATGTCCCTGCTCTCTTTTGCAATTGGGATACTAAAGAAAGCATTCTTTAAATCGATCACTGAAAACCATGCAGCAGAGGCTGGAATCATCGTTAACAAGGCGGTTATATCGGGGACAACCGGAAACTGTGGCACAACAATCTTATTAACCTCTCTGAGATCAATCACAAATCTGTAAACAGGTGGCTGTGAAGGATCCGTTCGTTTTAGTACAGGTAAAATTGGACTATTGCAAACGTTGCCTCTTGTCTCTTCAATCACACCCTTATTAATCAAGTCGCTGACAATGTCTAACAATGCTTTCTGCCCTTCATTAGAGATCTTGTACTGGGGAATACGTGGCAGTCTGACATTAGCCTTTAAAGTCACCACATATGGCGGTATCTCCAAGAGGCCCACATCATTGGGACCAGTAGCCCAAAGGGCATCCGGAAGGGATGACAATTCAGGTGGCATTGTATTTTTAGACAGATACATTGGGGAAATCACTTTCTTGCCTAATGTAAGTTGTACTCCTGAAGGAGAACAATACAGTGTAGCGTGCAATCTTTTCAACAAATCTAATCCCAGCAAATTCTCACCACAACCTGTTGTCAGAATCAGGGGTGCTTTCAGCTCGCAAGGTCCAACAGAAAGTGACATGGGACTAGAAATCGGGTTCCTAACTGGGGCGCCAGAAAAACCTACCGAAACATTTATATCGCCAGACAAAGGTGCGCCAGGGAGTTTTGAATGCATGATTGAACTCTTTGCAGCACCAGTGTCTAGCAGAAAAGGCTCCGTCACATTTGCTGTAGTCACCTCAACATACGGTCCACTCTGATCCACTGGCACTGAAACAACTCCCTCTCTTTGTCTATGGCTGTCCTAGTAATCATTATTTTCTGCATCACCGTCCTCTGCATAATAATCATTATTATAATACTGGGCCGTATTACTAATCGCGTTAGCTTGCTGATCAAAGCTATTGATGGTACTTGGAGGCGGCAGAGGACGCGCGGTCTGGGGAACACTTCCACGCCCTCTGCCTCTAGGAGCTTGCTGACCACCCCTACCTCTTGCGCCATACGCATTACCGTTCCGCTGCATTAATTTAGGGCAACTATATTTATAATGACCTTCCTCTTTGCAGTATGAACATTGGTTGGGACCTACAGGGACACGTGGTTGGTAATACCCATTCATTTGCTGATTGTTCCGAAACTGTTGGGGTTGGTGATAGACACCTTGGGGTTGCCTATAATTATTCTGACCTCCTCGTGGCGGATAGGCCTGCTGTAAAAGGACTTTTGTCTTTAGTTCCTTCGTTTTCTTTTCTGTTCTATCTTTCTCGTCTTTATCTCTATTTTCATAATACTGTGCAGTAGCCAGTATTTGCGCTGAAGAAGAAACAGCCCAAGAACTTTCTGAATCTTTTAACTTTTTACACAGGTCAGGAAGTAGATTCTGCACAAACTTATCCACAAATAACCGTTGGCCACCCTCAGTACTCATATCCTGCCCACTGTGATCAATAAACGTTTCTTCAAACCTAGTAAAGAAGTCTGACACTGTCTCATCTTTCTTCTGCTTGCATGCAGATAACTTGTCCCAATTTACGCGCATCGCAGGCATTATTGTCTTCATATACGTGATGATTCTACCAGGCAGTTCAGCTACTAAAGGTTCTGGTTTCACACCACCAGTTTGTCTAGCATCAGCAGCAACAATGTTAGCCCATGTATCCGCTAGTTCTGCATTGTGATCTACATTACGAATTGACCCCCATAGAGGCTGTGGAACAACATTACCAAACAACATGTCTATGTCGGCCAGATTCATAACGCATGACCCTGCCGTCTGTGACAACTCTTTATAATAACCTGCTGGGTTTTTACGGGGATCAGGCAAGGACTGCTTAAGCGCTAACACCTCAGAGCGCTTCCATGGAACATGCACCCAAACACGCTGGAAATGCGCTGCCAAAGCGGGGTTACCACCGGCAGCTGCAACCGCTTCTTTCCATACCGGGGGAACTTCTCTCATAGGGTATTGTCGCGCTTTTACCTTTTTCCCCACAAGGACATCTTGTTCAAACAATGATTGTTGGCAATCATCATTCCTAAAGGACAATACAACCGCAACTGCTTTATCTACTCCACGGTCCACAATTATACCAGTTCCAAAATCGAACCTCACTCTACACAACTCCTGCGGGTTCGGATTTTTACCACTATTCTCCAATTCTTCACAGAGAATTTCGCACATTTTCTCGAACACATATCTCTGTTTCGGGGCATCCCACTGATGGAAAACGTTGACAACTGATTCCACATCATACAGTGAAGGAAAAACGATCCATCTACGCGCCATGTTATCTATTACCTTTTTCTCATCGGGGTTAGACAATTGGCTACGCAATTGCTTACGCTGTAAACCAGGAGTCGCACCAGATGACTCAAAGAGAGGAGACATTAATGTAGTAACCACATTAGCTAAGCGCTGTCGCGCTGAAGGAGAAGCTGAGGCGAGAACAGGGGGAAAAACAGAGGGAAGAAAGGAGGATGTAGAGACAGGTACTGGAGTGGTGGAAGGAAAAGTGTCAGGGGAGGCAGCTGCTGTATTAGGCAAAGTCGCAGGAAGTGCGGGGGCAGTTGGAAGCACAACTGGCGGTCCTTGAGAGGGCTGCGCTACATGGATAAGAGCCGGCTGCAAAGCAACTGGCGGTTGCGGCAAGGCTTGCAGTATATTCACTGGAGGTGGCATATTTACAAGCTGGGGAGGCGCCGTGGCATTTTGAGCATACGGGGGTGGCGAACTCAACAAATGTGACATCAGGGGATCTTTCTCCTTTTCTTCTAACTCATTCTGCTTAGAATGTGGTAAAGCTGGGTAACATTTGTCAATCCCTAACTTGCGCTGCCTATGCAATTGCTCACTCATCTGCTCCTCTTCATTGTCTTTAAATTGTACAGCTGCTTGCATTACTGTCATACCTTTCTCTCTCTTATTCTTTTTCGCTAACTTAATTTCCTTTTGTTTGGCTTCCTTTCGCCATAAGCGGAAAGAGTCAAACATCGCCGGCCGGGCTTTCTTCTTAAACAATTTAATTTCCAAATTATCTAAAATATCGGTATCAAAACTACCATTTTGGGGCCATTTTAAAACACCATCTTTCCTGGTGTAGTGGATCCATACTTCGTTATATGCAATGGGGCCTACGCCATGTTTTACATAGAGCTCATAAGTTGGAGTTCCAACCGGAGGAACCGGACATGATTCCTCTAGCTGGAAATCTTTTCCACAACCCAAACAGAATAATCTACCAAATAGTCCAGAACCAGGCATCTTTGCTCACTAGTCTAGATCCAAACGTCAAAGGATTATCGAATACGATATTCTCGTGAATACACGAGTCCTCTGGTTTTGGCGTTTGCAAACTCCAAAGTACCAAATTACCAAATCAAACGATCCCGAAGGATACCAAAAACAAATAGGAGACGCTCCACTTATACTTAACTGAATATTGCTGATCGATGGCGTCACCAGAAGACTCTCTCGATTGTTTCGCTCTCTCAGATTCGTCAAGGGTCCAAAACAGGTCGATTAATCAGGGCAGCAGTCCTTCGTAGCCGTCGGGACGCGGAGAACCTCGCAGAAAAGACTTTCTGACCACGTCGACATGCAGGGGTCGATGAAGTGGCGGCCTTCCTCCGGAATTTCCACACGAAGCTCCTCACGAACCTCTGGCTTGGACTGGTACCGCTGAAATCGTCCCGAGTTGGGCGCCAAACTGAAGTACTGGGTATTTTAGACCCAGCGGTGCAGGGGCACACACCCTATGACTTCTGGGTTCACCCTGTTCCAGACCTACAGAAACACAGAGTCTTCTGGGTGAAGTCAAAGATTCGTTTATTGGCTGCAGACCAATGACAGGTATCCTAGAAGTACAACAGCGTGTATGTTCTCAGGAGACTGCTGAAAATCATAGGAACGGGCTTCTCCTTAAGTACAAAATATCATGCTCCAGGCACACATTCCTTGGTTTACGATATGGCCATTATAAGTATACATTACAAACGAAAAAAGCAGAGTCATGATGACCATCCCACATTCCAGTTCGGCCAGCCCACAATGATTTACACAGTAAGGTTCAGATCCCACATCGGATGTCAATAGACCCCCCAATAAACATGAGCATCTCCTGTTTTGGGAAACAAGTCATAAAGCAGGAACGAGCAGGTGTGGAAGAGATTAGCCGGGGGATTGTATAGAATGAAAGGGTTTTATGACGGGTCAAGCCCTGATGCTAATCACAGGTGGACGGAGGAAGGGGAGCTCGTGAGACCGGTTTGACCTGGGGCAGCAGAGCCAGCTGCCCAGGTCACAGAGAAGTCAGAGGAGAAGCCCATGTACTGTGAGGCCCGTATTTACTCCATTATAGCCTATGTGAGGGCAATGACAAGATGGCCACTGCTTCCAAAATGGAACCCGCGTAGTGAAGCAGAATAACGTGTACACAGTGCATTCATAGCTAGAACGATATATAAAGCACTCGTACATGCCGCATTTACCATTTGCGGTTTGTTAATACCAAGATAGACAGGGGTAGAGCCCTGTCCCCTACGCGGTCCCGAATATTAAAGTACGACAACACCTGATTCAGAATAAACGGAGTATTAGGAGACACAAGCCGGGCATGCACCCCCACTTCCTCCCCTACCGCCCCCCAGTGACCTTCCCTCCCCTTCACTTGAAAGGAAGGATATGCCTTGATGGCAGCCAGTAAATGATGATCCACTGCACATCTCTGCAAATGCCTGATTCTATGGGGCATATTATCAAGAAACAGCGTTAAAATTATCGCCGCTTTGGCGGCAGAAAACTGCCGCTAAAGCAGTGATAATGGGCTTGATAATATGCCGCAGAGAATTCCAATAGAAGCCCATGTTGACACCAGAACATGGGCTTCTATGGGAATTCACAAGGGCATATTATCACGCCCATTATCGCCGCTTTAGCAGCCGTTTTCTGCCGCTAAAGCGGCAATAATTTTAACGCAGTTTCTTGACAATATGCCCCTAAATTGGTAGGATTTCAACACCTGTTTTTTTCCCGTCTGTGGGAGAACCTCGTGTTGATTCTCCACACAATCGGAAGGACGGTCAGCAGATTAGGGCCGGTTTGATTAACTGCAGATCCCTCCCGAAACATGCTGCAGACATCTGGCGATTATTGGAGACTCATGATTGGGACCTATTGTTCGTGACAGAAACGTGGCTGAGAGAGTGCTCCAACCCTGATATTAGCTTAGCAGTCCCTATGGGCTATAGGTTGTTCAATGTAAACAGGGGGGACAACAGGTTGGGAGGAGGGCTCGCTATAATTTTAAGGGAAGACTGGAATATGAATTACATGAAAATTGAAGGCCTGGGACCTATTGAAACCATGGCGTTTCACATTAAATTCTCCAACAAATCCTCGATGGCGGGACTACTGGTTTACAGACCCCCTAATACATTGGCCACCTATTGGCCAGTGCTATTTGACTGCATCGCCAACTTGTCCTTACGCTATTCTAACTTCACCGTTCTTGGTGATTTTAATGTCCACATGGACAATGCTAGCTGCCCTATAGCCAACCAATTAGAAGACTCTCTAAACAGTCTTAACTTAGCGCAAAAAATATTTTGTCCTACTCACGCAGCTGGCCATATCTTAGACCTTCTCTTCACCAATGATCCCCTTCTTAAGGTGGAAGAGTTGTTTCCTGTTACATGGTCTGACCATATGATGGTCTTGTTTAGGCTGAGTCATAAGCGTGAGAGCAATCTCAGCAGACCTATGACAGAAAACAGGAGAAACTGGAAGAAAGTTACGCTGCAATCCATGAGAGAAGAACTAGATAAGACCTCCCCCACACTGTCTGGGAATCCCAATTTGGATACCTCCCTTGTTAGTACATGGATTGTGGAAGCCTTAGACAAAATCGGCTCCCATTAAACCTTGCAAGGTGATTAGGAATAAACCATCAGCTCCCTGGTTCAATACGGAGCTCCGTAGCGAAAAGAGCCGATGTAAGAGACTTGAGCGTATCTGGAGAAAGAAATATGAATCCACTGCAAAAGAAGTATATAAGACAGCCCTAAAAAAATTCCATGCACTAAAACGTAAAGTGATGAGAGATTACATGGCTAAACAAATTCTGAACGCAGACAATCCATCCAGAGAGATTTTCAGGATAGTAGAGGGCTTTTTGAAACCTTCAGCCCTAAAGAGTACTATCTCACCCTCTCTGAATCTCTGCGAGCAATTGGCCCCTTTTTTTCAGGACAAAATTTTGACTATCTATTCCACCTTTCCATCAACTGGTAATCGGGATCTACCTCTGATCAGTACAGCAGTCAACTGGACATCCTTTCGCAGATTTGAGAAGGCAGCCTTTCTGAAGGAACTTTTGCAAATTAAGTCTGGCTCCCCTCTGGACCCCTGCCTGGCCAGAGTGTTTAAACTTTTAGCTCCTCTTCTTAATGATACCTTGAATTCGCTTTGGAACTCCTCCTTGGAAACTGGTATCTTTCCATCTGAGTGGAAAAAGGCATTGGTCCGACCCATTCTTAAAAAAGAGGGCGCGGACCCTTCGGATCCAAAACATTTTAGGCCTATATCATTACTGCCAGCCCCTGCAAAAATCCTTGAAAAAGAAGTCCAGAGACAACTCTCGGACTTCCTTGAATCCAACAATCACTTACACGATTCGCAATCAGGATTTAGGGATGGATATAGCACGGAAACTGCCCTACTAGAAGTCACTGAGTCCATCCGTGAAACCCTTGATCAAGGTAGATGTGCAATGCTGGTATTGTTGGATCTATCGGCAGCGCTTGACACGGTCTCCCACGAGATCCTCCTAAATAGATTACTCCGGATAGGAGTGACGGGGACCGTGTTGAATTGGTTTCAGTCTTTCTTGGAAGGTAGGTCACAACAGGTTACTCTACATCCCCATGTTTCTAGTTCTAGATCTTTGGCGCAGGGGGTGCCACAGGGCTCGGCATTGAGTCCGACGCTCTTTAATGTCTATCTCGCGCCCCTCGCTGCCATCATTGAGAAATGGGGAATGCGAGTTGTCTCGTATGCAGACGACACACTGCTGATTTTCTCTTTTAAGGAACATGGTGATACAGCTTTCATCAACTTTAAGCAATGCCTATTAAATATCTCCTTCTGGATGACTGATAATTGTCTTAAATTAAATGCTGATAAGACGGAGGTCCTATTTTTTAATCAACCTTCTCCTCCATGGACGGAGCTGTGGTGGTCAGCAGAACTGAACCCGCCCCCGACACCGGTAACGGCGGCAAGGAACTTAGGGGTCAGGTTTGACTCGCAACTGTCTGGCAAGGCTCAAATCATGCATATCTCCTCCCAATGTTTTTTGGAGATTGAAGACACTTAGAGGATCCTTACGCTTCCTTCCTATGAACTGTAGGAAGGCAGTGGTGCATGCCCTTATCACTTCCCAACTTGACTACGCCAACAGCTTGACCATTGGCCTTCCGGATTACTTGATGGGAAGACTGCAGCGTATCCAAAACGCTGCAGCCACGCTACTGAGGAATGTGCCTTTACGGTATCACATCTCGCCTCATCTGCAAAGCTTGCACTGGTTACCGGAAAGGAAAAGAGTGCAGTTTAAGGCCCTTGTGATGGCTCATAAAGCAAAGAGAGGGGTAGGCCCCTGCTATCTGAAACAGAGACTGCAGAAATATTTTCCCCCAAGATCTCTTAGATCCTGCAATCAAAATCTTCTGATCATTCCGCGGTTTAGAAAGGCTAGGACAGGTGGACGTGCGTTCTCAGTGAAAACGGCAATGTTATGGAATACCTTACCCAATGATCTCAGACAGTTTGATAAGGAACTTCCGTTCAGAAAGGCCCTCAAGACGTGGTTATTCAGACTACCTTAGAGACTGCTGCTATCCTCTCCTCGCTTATCCCCTGTGCCTGTAGGACGCAAGCCGGGACACTTCCGTTGGAAGTAGCTGTCGCGCTTTATAAATATTAATAATAATAATAACCAACCCTGATTTCTCTGGCTGGTATTTTTGGGCTGAAAAATCACATTAGAATAGTGTAATGTTGAGAGCTCCTTTGAAGATAATGGAGCAGCAGCAGCGAACTATATGAATTGGTATAGGACCGTTGCTATCAACATTTCTATGTCCTAAGACACAGCCTATGCCTCTCCGAAATATATTAATTAGGCAGAGGAAATAGAAAGTTAGAGGCAGTACAGGAGGACACAGGCATCCTTCACCCTTTCCTCCTCCTGTAGCTCAGTTGCATTAGGGCTTGAGATGGAGGGAGGGGTGAATGCTGCTCAGCTCCTGGGTCTCCCTGGCTTGGCGGAGATACAAAAAGCGGTTCAGCCAAGCCAGGAAATACCAGACTTCAGCCCCATTTACTTAGTTCAACAACTAACAGTCATGGCCCTACGTGCAGCTGTTAATTGTAGAACATTTGCAGCAAGAGCTATGAACAACGGCTTCAGAGCCATGGTGGATTTCAACCCACTCAGGCCTTAGTTTTTCTAATTTGGACATTCTGCCCTCTTGGGGCAGAATCAGTGCTTAATTTGTGCCAGTGGTTTCCGGTGCTCGGAACCGGCACTTAATTGCCGGCATTGGCACTTAGTTGCAGGAACCTACACTTAAGATAGCTGACACATTGTGGTGCTGTTTGTGTAATTTATAGATACCAGAAAAACAGTTATTTGTTCAGTCAATATACATTAAAAACAACTAATTCATGCCAACTAAGACATTCTTAAAGCTTTGGTAGCCTCTAACAGTCTGAATTGTCACACTTGTAGTAGTGTGATGGTTAGCAGTTGTGTAAGTACAGTGACACAAAGGGGGCTTAGGTGTAGACAGGATGAGCCATCCTGGCAGGTAGACTGGGGAAGAGCTGGACCCAGTCCCACTTGTACTTCAAAGGACTCTGTCTCACACATGCAAACTAATTTGGCACGAGGCCTGCCTGCCTTTTGCACCCCATAGACAGTTTGGAGCCTTGTCAGGGGAAGGGAAGAGCTTTCCAGAACCAGATGTGAGGTTAGGAGAGGGTGTCCCGTAACACGCAAAGACTGGCACAAGGTATAAATATTGGACCTCAAGAGCCACTCTTCAGAACATTCCTAGACTTGTGGACATTACAGAAGAAGGACTCCCAAGCTGCTGAGGACTGCCTCGCTATCTGAGAAGAAAGACTGGACCTGTTTAGCTTCATTCCAGGTTAACCTGATTGACTACATGGAATAGTTGCTTGGCCTACTGTGAGAGCTACAGGGACATAACAAGCTCCAGAGGCCTCTATGCAACTGCCCATCTGACCTGTTGTGACTGGACCTGCCTGGACCTGTAAATGGTCCTGCCAGAGCTGCTGGATTGAGACTATAATCCCCAAGAGATGCCTCCCCAGGTCCTGGGCCCTAAATTGGTGTCACGGAGATCTCCTCCTTTCCTAACTGAAGGTTCTATCAAATCCAGCACGTAGCACCACAAAGCCCAGCAAAGCCTTGCAACTCAACTGAAACCTTGAACTGAATGGACGCCGAGCAAAGCAAAGTCTGCAAACTCTCATCATAAAGCTGCAAGCTTTATCAGAACTGACATAAAACCCTACAAAGCATTGCAGCAATGCTGGAAGCTTCATCAGACCCAATTCCAAGCAACACACAGCCCCGCAAAGCCTCGCTGCACAGCTGTAGGCCACATCTGAACCAACACAAAGCGCTATGATGCCTCGAAATGCAAACTTGGGCTAAGACTCACCCATGACTGTGGGGCCTCCGCCGCGACTGCGGATGCCCTTTGTGAACGAGGCCCCTAGTTCATTCATTCAATGCTTTTAATGGCTCTTAGACAACCAAGAGAGTCATATCCAACATGGCTGAAAGTAGTACTTTTTGGGTCCAGGGATCACTGCCAGCTTTACTTGTATAATAAAATGGGAGTGTCTAACAAACAAAAACAAAGATAAAAGATACACCTAGCTCAATGATGGCAAATATATTCCCACTGAGACATGTAAGAGTTTGTAAAACAAAATTCCAGTCGAACTACTTACCTACTCATTAATGCTGTAATGGCTCGGCCCAAAGGTTAGGACAGACAGAAGTGTGGCTGAAGTCTATACAAAACGCATGCATTTAAGAATAGATGCAATGGAATTCACTGGGAAATTACACATGCTACTGGGAGGTATGTGAATTAGCCAAATGGTGGTATACCCAAGCAATTAGAGCAAATATTATTGCAGTTCTGTCGATTTATGACTTATTTGTCAGTAGTGCTCACTCTCATGATATACATGGAAGTCTATGAATGAGGTCTTATTTTTGCCTGATGAACGACAGTCATGGTGCAGGCCTGAGTCAGAGTCTCTGTTATACTTGACCTCTAATCAAAGATCAAGGTCTCTTTCAAGATGGAGCTTCCAATACTGCTAGACCTGTCACCTTGGCGTGGGTCTCCCTTCCATTTCTTGCTGTTGGCTCATGTGTTTTTGCTGGTTATAGATGTTTTGGGCACTGTGCCACTGCTGTCCAGTGCCAGAGTGCAAGTGCTCCCTATGGTAAATTGATGTATGGATTAGTGATTCCATGATTGGCTGGTTTGGTCTGCCCGTCAGACCCTAGTACAGTGTACCAGGAGTGCCCAGGGCTTGTGAAATGAAATGAAATGAAATGAAAAGTGGATTTAGAAAGCGCAATTGCTGCCCGGAGGCATCCAAGCGCTACTTGAAGAGTGAGGTGAGGGTAGCCGGAACACTTCGAGAGGTTAATTTTGGAGAGTAAAGAGAAAAGTCTTTAAGTGTTTGCGAAATGAAGGAAGGTTGGAGTTGGATCTGAGTTGAGAGGGCAAGAAGTTCCACAGCTTGGCGACATTATATGAAAACATCCTGCCGCCAGCCCGCGTTCTCCTAACCCTGGGTACTGTCGCTAAAAAAGCCTGGCTGGAGCGGAGGTGCTTTGTAGGATGGCAATGAGTCATAAGGTTTCGGCAAATTGCTGGGCCTGTGTCCCAGAAGACCTGATGGGCAATGCACAGTGCTTTAAAAGAGATTCTTTGGCGGACCGGGAGCCAGTGCAGTCTCCTCAGTCCGGGTTTCGCTGATATTTTCCGTGGCAGTTGTAATAATGTGCGGGCAGCACAGTTTTGCACAGTCTGCAACTTACGGAGGGTATAGTCAGGGGCACCTAGGTATAGGGAGTTGCTAAAGTCGAGTTGGGACTGTATCAAACCCTGTACAGTGACTTGCTTGGCCTCCATGGATAATAATGGGAGCACTTTTCTAAGCATCCTAAGTAGGCCAAAACAGGTCGCAGACAGCTTTGTGGCCTGGGTGTTGAATGTTAGAACCTTGTCCAGCCATATACCCAGACTTTTTATATTGTCCTTGGGTACCGGCGGAGTGCCAAGGCAGGGGGACCAAAGAGAGTCAAAAGATGTGGGGGCAGCAGGCCCCAAAAACATCAGCTCCGTTTTGTCCCCATTAAGTTTGAGGAAGGATCTCGTCATCCACACTTTCACAGCCTCCAAGCAATCCCTTAGTCCTCTTTGCAAGGGGCCGCTGTTCTCCTGTGCCAGGGATACCACTAGCTGAGTATCGTCCGTGTAGGAAACTATCTTAATACCAAATTGGCGGACGATCTGAGCCAGTGGTCGCATATAGACATTAAACAATGCAGGGCTCAGCGATGAGCCCTGCGGGACCCCACAGCTGAGAGATTTACTGGTGGAGACAATGTCTCCCTCAAAAACCTGGAAAGATCTGTTACTTAAGAAGGATCTGAACCAGCATAAAGCCTTGCCCGAAATTCCTATTTCAGAGAGACGGCAGAGAAGCACATCGTGACTAACCGTGTCAAAAGCTGCGCTTAGATCAAGGAGGATCACTGCCACTGATCCTCCCTGATCCATCATCCTCCTGGCTTCTTCGGTTACTGCCAATAAGGCAGTCTCCGTCCCATGTTTTGGTCGGAAACCAGTTTGGGTGATGTCCAGCAGCTGGTTTGACTCCAGAAAAGCCATGAGGTGGATATTGATGTGCTTCTCCAGGATCTTACCTATCCAGAGGAGCAGGGAAATGGGGCGATAATTACTAAGATCGCCAGGGTCCAGATTGTTTTTTTTTAACAAGGCACAGACCATGGCCTGCTTCCAATGTTCTGGGACTATGCCGGCAGTGAGAGAAGCGTTGAGAAGGTCCTTGATGGTGGGAAGGACCGTCTGGATGACCGACACCATAGCCTTAGGAGGGGCAGGGTCACATGGTGATCCAGATTTCACCTGCCATGCTAGTGACTCCACGGCGTCCTGTTCCAACATAGGGAAACATTCCAGGTTGGCCATGGGTTGGGAAGGAAATTCCGCATAGCAGGGCCATGTTTGAGAAACCAGATGAGAGCCAGTAGCAGAGAAGGAGGAATATATTTGGAGAATTTTTTGATGAAAAAACACTGCCAAGTTGTTACAATGCGTTAGTGTATTATCCGGTAGCGTGGATGGCAGAGGAGATTTGATGAGGCTCTTTACTACTTGAAAAATTTCCTTAGATTTGTATTTGGCCCGCAAAATTTGAGTAGAAAAATAAGTAGCTTGAGCGAATTTAACCTCATTTTTATAGGCTCTAATTGCCTTTCTGTACAGCACTTTGTCACTTGAAAGAAAGTCAAGTCGTCATCGTCTCTCAATTTTCCTGCAATCCCTCTTTTTTTTCCTAAGTTCCTCAGAGAACCAAGGGGCAGATTTTTGCAATCGTTTTGTGGTGATTTTTTGAAGGGGGAGGATGGTCTCAAGAGAATGAGAGATCCACTCTTCATACTCCTGATTGGCTACGTTAAGATCCATATTGAGGGAAGGGCGTGAGCTGGCAAGGCTGTTGGACCAGGATTCTGCAGAGAGTTTTGACCAGTTTCTAAAATTCTTCTCGCAGTGAGTTAACCGGGGAGAAGTATAGGTAGACCATAGAAGAGGAACAAGCAGGTGATCTGTCCATGGCAGAGCAATGGGGCGTCCAGCCTTAAGGTCAGAGCAATTGCTGAACACAGGATCCAACAAATGGCCCTTAGAATGAGTGGCAGAGTCAACCAGCTGCTCCAATTGTAGAGCCGCTAGGTCATTCACTAGCTCGCTAGCGATGTGGTCATGGGCGGCATCGAAATGAAAATTAAGGTCGCCCAGCATTGTATAGTTTGAAAATGTAGTGACATCTTCAGCTAGAATCAAGGACAAGACCTTGTGGAACTGCCTCGAGGAGCCTGGGGGTCTATAGACCAGGGTGCCTGAAAAGCAGATATTGGGGGAAAAGTTAATACTGAAAGCAAGGCTTTCACAGTCGGGGATAATACTGGCCATACTTCTACAGGGATATTGTTCTTTATATACAATTGCCAGGCCACCTCCTCTCCCACTCGATCGGTCCTTAAGTAGAATCTGAAAGCCCAAAGGCAAGGCAGATATGATATCTGGGTCAGAGTCTGGCGTCTGCCAGGTTTCTGTTAGGAAGGTTACATCGGGTCTATATTCCTCCAACATCAACTTAATTTCAGTCTTGTGCTTCGGTAGAGATCTACAGTTTAGGAGCAACAAATTAAAATCTTGTTTGTTGGAGGGAGACAGAGTACTATGAAACACATGTTTGCATAGAGGACAGACCTCAGGGAGATCTAAAACATTAAAAAAGTGCAGGCAGTCTGTGTTCCTGGTAGCGTGTAGATTTAATAGATCATCAGCACTATAGGGCTTTATTTGGTGAGGCCGGGGGGCAGGGGACATGGCCCCTGGTCCCGAACGGTCGCGGACGGGCGCAGACGGGCTTGCCTTTAGCGCGCCATCGGCGCGCTGGCGACACGCCCGCTGCGCTCGCCCGCTGCACGCTCGCGCTGGCATGCCAACTTATAGTCCTGGTCGTCAGATAGGCTAGAGCGCTATCCGCTCTCCACCACACCCAAGATGTCCGCCACAGTCTCCCCGCCAGTCCTCCCACGCCGCAACTCACCGAAGCAGCGAGGATCCGGACGGCGGTGTTTAGGCAGGGGTGAGACGAGAAGGGACACAGTCCCACTATGCGTGACTAGCAGCCCAAGAGATGCAGGTAAGAATACACAGTAATACACAGTAAGGTTAAAAGTGATATTTAAAATTTCAGCAAAATCTCCCGGCTTCCGCCTCAGGAGAAACTTCAAGTCTGCGCGCTCGCGCTGGCATGCAAACTTATAGTCCTGGTCGTCAGATAGGCTAGAGCGCTGTCCGCTCTCCATCCCACCCAAGATGTCCGCCACAGTCACCCCGCCAGTCCTCCCACGCCGCAACTCACCGAAGCGGCGAGGATCCGGACAGCGGTGTTTAGGCAGGGGTGAGACGAGAAGGGACACAGTCCCAATATGCGTGACTAGCAGCCCAAGAGATGCAGGTAAGAATACACAGTAATACACAGTAAGGTTAAAAGAGATATTTAAAATTTCAGCAAAATCTCCCGGCTTCCGCCTCAGGAGAAACTTCAAGTCGTAAACCACATGTTGCTGGTGGGCTTGCAGCACTGGTTGTGCCACCCACAGAAGCAGCCTGTAAAAGTGTGTCTCAGGTCTGCCATTGCAGAGCCTGTGTGCAGTCTGGTACTGTCATGCTGACTGGGCAAGTGCACCCACTTGCCAGTTCCTAAACCTTCCTTTTTCTGCATATTAGTCACCTCTATGGTGGGCCCAAGGGCAGGGTGCATTGTAAGTATAAGGTAGGACCCGCCCTGGTGTGTGTGGCATGTCCTAATAGTGAATTATATCCATTTTCATTTTTCACTATTGCAAGGCTATCTGTTCCCCATAGGCCAGAATGGGCAGTTTGATTATAACATCTTATAATCCTAACTGACTCAGGGAACTAGGTAGAAATTCGAGTTTAGTATGCCTGAACTCAGAATGATAAAATGCATCTTTTAGTGAAGTTGGTTTTAACATTCTGTGTTTGAAAATACCACTTTTAGAAAGTAGGTATTTTCTTGTCTAACAATCCATGCCTGCCTCTGCTAGGTTGTGTATTCCTTGTCTGGAGTTTGAGTGACAAGGGCTGGGGGTTTCCAGGAGACAGGGTGAGTCAGCACAGGGCTGAATAGAAAGATCTGCATGTAGATGGGTGGGACCTGGGACCTGAATAGGGCTGTGCCTTCCCTCCACAATGCTGGCTCCACCTCCTGTGGTGCGTCTGATGTCCCTGGCCTGCACTGTGAAAGGAAAGAAGGAGTCTTGTCAACAAAGTGCTCCAGGACTGATCAGAACTGGTTTGGACTAGGCAAAGGCCTCTCTGCCTTCAGAGAACAAAGAGAAAATTAGTATAAAAAGGGGGACTCAGACCCCAGAACTTTAGATCACTTTGGGAAACAAGAAGAAACCTTTGCTGAGGAGAGGAACCAGAGAGACGGAGGAGTGACTATCCCTAAGCTGAAGTGCTGCTTGGGGGATTGGCCTGCAGTGGTTGCCTAAACTACCAAAGAAAGGAGAGAGGAACCTTGTGTGTACTTTAATCAACTTGTAAAGGGCTTGAGAGACAGCTTGCCTCCTGCTGAAGTCTCAGGGACAACAGACTTCACTCACCAGCTCCCCAAGAGTTCTTCTGGAAGTGCCTGCTGCTGTGCCAGGCTTTCTGAAGGACTGCGTGTCGCAAGAAGCTGGAAGCGTGACCCACGAAGAAGAAGTGTGTCGCTGCCGCAGTCGCTGTCGTTGCATCGCCGAAGAAGAGGATCGACGTCGCATTAGACGCTGCCGCATCAATGGAGAAGCGTGTCGCCACCGCTGCAGGCATCGCATCGTTGCCGAAGCGCCTCGCATCACCGGAGAAGAGGATCGACGTCGCATCAGATAAAGCCGCATAACCGGAAAGCGTGTCGCAGGGCCTGTCGCAACACAGAATAATCGGTACCGACACATCACCTTCGCTGCAACACTATCGTTGTATTGCGTTACGCATCCTAAGGTAAATTGAACTCAAAGTGTCGCATTTTAACATCTAAAGAGAAGTAAGCTAATTCTACCATTTTAAGTAAAGTATTGTGGATTTTTGTCGTTTATGGTCTTGTGTTAAAACTATATAAAGAATACTTATTTTTAATATACAACTTGTGTGGTGTCCATCTGTAGTGTTGTCACTGAGTTACTGTATGTGTTCACAAATGCTTTACACACTGCCTCTGAGATAAGCCTGTCTGCTCATGCCAAGCTACCAAGGGGGTTGAGAAGGGATTATTTTAGGAGAGTACCCCCTTACCCTGACTAGACACAAGGGCCCCTACTTGGTCAAAGGTACCTACCTCTGCCAACTAGAGACCCCCAAATCTAACATCGGTGGTCAGCATTGAGGATTCTGGACTTGCATTTGTGACTCATATACAGTGATTGGTGAACACTACTAGTGAGTGCAGACTAAACGCGACCACATACTTTTGGTAGATTGTTTTTCCTGGGATTTTCTATTTTTGCAAAGAACTGCCAAGTTTAACCACCATGGAGAAAGCAGCATCCATAGCATCTGTTGATTATGATTGGGAAGAGGAGAAACTGGGATGCTACAATGCGAGACAGCTCAAGCACTTCTGCAGGAAATTTGAAGTTTCAATGACCGGTCTCTCCAAGAAGGATGAGTTCCAAAAGGCGCTGAGGGCCTGGGTCGAAGCAAGGAATAACCCTGAGGATCAGGAAGGGGTTGAGAATGCAGATGAGCAGCTGGAAGGGCCATTTAGTCCAAGAGGGAGGAGAGCAACCTCCCCAGTAGGTAGCAGTGTTTCTGCCAAAGGTCTGTCCCCAGAGGAGATGGTAGACAGGAAGGAGTGTAGGATGGAAATGGAGCTGGCCAAGCTCAAGTTGGTTGGGCAACTGGAGTTAGAGAATAGAAAATTGGCCCTAGAGGAAAAGAGAATGCAGTTGGAGCATGAGAAAAGTTTGAGGGAGTTGGAGTTGAAAGCGAGGAGCTTAGAAATTACTCCCTCTGGTAGCAGCACACCATCCATGCCTGTTGAAGCCTGGGTGTATATTCCTAAAGATGTGGTAAAAGACTTTTTTAAGAATGATGACAGTGGGCAGTGGTTCAAAGCCTATGAGGTAGCCATGTCTTCGCACCGGGTCTCTTAGAAGGATTGGGGAGCGGGGTTGTGGGGGCTGTTCCTTAGTGAGGGGCGGGGTACACTGTTAGACTTGCCTTCTGAAGTCCATAATTCTTATAGCCACATGAAATATGCATTGATGTCCAGGTATGGGTTGACTCCTGAATTGTATAGGCAGTGGTTCATAAATTGCAAGAAGATAGAGGGCAGTACCTGGGTAGAATATTTAACTTTTTTCTGCAGAGCATTGGATGGTTGGGTGAAGGGTAGCAACGTGAATGATTTTGAGGCGCTCTTTGATTTAATTGCATGGGAGCACTTGTCAAGTAATTGTTTTCCAGAGCTATGCCAGCACCTGTTTGATAGTAGGCTGACTAACCCTAGGAAGCTTGTTGAGGAGGCGGACCGCTGAGTGAGCACCCAGGTCCACAAGGGTCACGTGGGAGACTCAGCCAAGAGTGGGCAGGGTCCCCAGCAGAAGAGTGGGGGGACAAGGGTAAACAGAGTAGGTTCCAGAAAGGGCCCCAAAGTAATCCCCAAGGGAACTGAGGGCAAGGTTCCCAGCCTCCCCTTTAGAAGAAGCAAGAGGCCCCGACAGGTAAACCTGTTCAACGAGGGCCCATAACCTCTTTTAAGTGTGGCCTAGTGGGTCACGGTGCATGGGATCCCAAATGTCCCCAGTTTGGGAAGACAGCCCTCACTGGTGCAGCCCCCCGGCAGTTGGCTAGTGTAGCCCTGGGTGAGGAGATGGGTACCCAAGGTGGGTGGGGTCCCGCAGAGATGTCCCTTGTCTTATTAGGAGACTGTGAGGTGGTCCCCAGGACCCAACTGCCTGATAACACTAAGAAGTACAGGCCGTGGGTGACCATCAATGGCCATAGAGTGGAGGCTCTTAGAGCCACAGGAGCCCGTGTGACAGCTGTCAAGTGTCACCTGGTATCTCAAGAGCAGGTTGTCCCCAATGCGTTCTACCCAGTTGTTGCCGCTGACAACACAGAGAGCCACTGCAAAGTGGCTCAAGTTCCCTTTGAATGGGGGGTGTCTCTGGTACTCTTCAGGTAGCTGTGAGGCCTGCCATGCCTGTTGACTGCTTGTTAGGGAACGATTTGGAGAGCTCACCTTGGGCGAAGGTGGAGCGAAGTGCTCATTTGGAGATGTTGAGTCTGCCTAACTGGGCGTGTGTGGCCACACGGTCCATGGCAGCCAGTAAGGGTGCTCAAGAGGACCTGGAGCCTGAGAGGGAGGCCCAGGTACCTACCTTAAAGAGAAGAGGCAGGGGGCGTGGGAAACCAGCCCGCGAAGTTCCCATGGCCCAGGAGGAGGCAGACCCTGAGGGGGATGCCCTGGAGCCTACAGGGGAACTGGTAGCCGAACTGGGGGACCTGCCTGAGCTGACCCATTGGCAGCAGGAAGGAGGAGCCTCCAGGGAAGAGTTCTGTGAGGAGCAGAAAAATTCCCTTCTCTTGTGAGTTTGCTCCAGGCAGCAGGTGATCAGTCTGAATCACATTGGATATACTGGGAGAATGGTCTCCTGTATAGTGAGCATAAGGTTGCTGAGCCTGGGGCAGCACATTTGCTGGTGGTACCCCAGCGCTTCAGAGCCTTCCTACTGGGGCTGGCTCATGATGTGCTATTGGCAGGACATTTGGGGCTGGACAAGACCTTTGAGAGGCTTGTCACCCACTTTTATTGGCCTCAATTGCGCAAGAGTTCAGACACTCATTGCAGGACATGTCAGACTTGCCAGGCAAGTGGAAAGAGTGGGAGGAAGCAAAAGGCTCCTCTCCAGCCATTCCCTGTGGTCAGCACCCCCTTTGAACGGGTGGGTATTGACATTGTGGAGCCACTGGACCCCAAGACAGCCATGGGCAACAGGTTCATCCTGGTCTTGGTGGACCATGCGATCTGGTACCCGGAAACCATACCTCTGAGGACAGTGACGGCCCCCGTGGTGGGGCGGGCAATGATGGGAATTTTCTCCCGAGTGGGATTCCCTCGAGAGGTAGTGTCTGACCGAGGTACAAACTTCATTTCCAAGTATATGAAGTCTCTGTGGCAGGAGAGTGGGGTAAGCTACAAGTTTACCACTCCCTACCACCCCCAAGGAAATGGGTTGGTTGAAAGATTCAACCGAACCCTAAAAGGCATGATTAAGGGTCTTGAAGAACCTATGAGGCGTAAGTGGGACATCCTCTTACCATGCCTGCTCTTTGCATACTGTGAGGTGCCACAGAAATCTCTAGGGTTCAGTCCCTTTGAGTTCTCTATGGTCACCCGGTGAGAGGACCTCTGAGTTTTGCCAAGGAAGGCTGGGAGCAATCTCCCAGGAAACCTCCCCAGGATGTATATAGCTACATGCTGGCCTTCGGGAACCATACTAGGTGTTTCAGGCAACTCTCTGAGGCGAATCTGAAAGCCAGCCAGGAGGAGATGAAGCAGTGGTACGACCAGAATGCCACTCTGGTAGAGCTTTAGCCTGGTCAGAAAGTATGGGTCATGGCCCTAGTGGAGCCATGCGCACTCCAGGATAAGTGGACCTGACCATTTGAGGTGGTGGAGCGCAAAAGTCCTGTTACCTACTTGGAGGACTTGCGGTCTCCCAGGAACCCCTTGTGGGTCCTGCATGTCGACCGCCTGAAGCCCCACTTGGAGAGATCTGAAGTGGGCATGCTCTTAGCAACAGATGCTGGAATGGAGGAGGAGACTGAGCCTCTTCCTGACCTCCTGTCAGCGACAGCGCAAGATGGGTCAGTGGATGGTGTAAACCTCTCTTCCACCCTGACCCCTAAGCAACAGAATGACTGCCACCAGTTGCTGGGACAGTTTTCTGATCTGTTCTCCCTGATCTCCAGTGTCACTGATTGGTGCATCCATGATGTGGACACTGGAGACAGTCTTCCTGTTAAGCACAAAACTTACAGGGTGACTGACAGGTTGAGGGCTTGCATCAAGGAGGAGGTCTCCAAGATGCTTGTGTTAGGGGTGATTGAGTCCTCTAACAGTCATTGGGCCAGCCCAGTGGTCTTGGTCCCAAAGGCTTCCACTCCGGGTGCCACGCCAGAATTCCAGTTCTGTGTGGACTACCGAGGGCTCAATTTAGTCACGAGGACTGACATGTAAACCCATCCCCAGAGCTGATGAGCTCATAGATCGGTTAGGTGCTGCCCGGTACCTCAGCACGTTTGACTTAACCTCTGGGTACTGGCAGATCCCCTTGACTGATGGGGCAAGAGAGAGGTCAGCATTCTCCACACTAGATGGGCACTGCCAGTTCTGGGTTATGCCCTTTGGGATGAAGAATGCCACTGCCACCTTTCAGAGGTTGGTCAACCAGGTGTTGGCTGGACTGGAAGAGATCAGTACCGCCTACCTGGATGACATTGCAGTGTTCTGCGCCAGTTGGGAAGAACATCTGTGCCACCTCTGGGAAGTATTGATGGCACTGCGGAGGGCAGCCTCACGATCAAGTCGAGTAAGTGCCAGGTCGGACAGGGTTCCGTGGTGTACTTGGGACACCTGGTTGGGAGCAGCCAGGTGGTGCCCATACACCCCAAGATTGAAACCATCTGGGCTTGGGAACCCCCCCAAACCCAGACAGAGGTGAGAGCCCTTTTAGGACTCACTGAGTATTACAGGAGGTTTGTCAAGGGGTATGGCAGCATTGTTGCACCCTTGATAGAGCTGACTTCCAGGAAGCAGCCCAAGAAAGTGATTTGGACTGACACCTGTTAGAAAGCTTATGAGGCCCTGAAAACTGCTATGTGCACGGCGCCCGTGCTACTGGCACCCAACTTCTCCAGAGAGTTTATCGTTCAGACAGACGCCTCAGAGCATGGTGTGGGGGCTCTTTTGTCACAGATGAATGAGGAGGGCCTAGATCAACCCGTAGCCATCATCAGTAGGAGGTTACTTCCATAGGAACAGAGGTGGAGTGCGATTGAGCGTGAGGCATTTGCTGTGTTCTGGGCACTGAAGAAGATGAGACCATACCTGTTTGGGACTCACTTCTGGGTTCAGGCAGACCACAGGCCCCTCAGATGGTTGATGCAGATGAGGGGTGAGAATCCAAAGCTGTTGAGGTGGTCCATTTCCCTACAGGGTATGGACTTCACGGTGGAACACCGCCCTGGTACAGAGCATGCCAATGCTGACGGTCTTTCCAGATTTTTCTGCCTTAGTGATGAGAACTCCCAGGAGGTAGCGTAGTTCTCCCCACATTTCATCTGGAGGGGACGCGTGTTAGACCTGGCACCTTGGCGTGGGACTCCCTTCTATTTTTTGCTGTTGCCTCATGTGTTTTTGCTGGTTATAGATGCTTTGGGCACTGTGCCACTGCTGTCCAGTGCCACAGTGCAAGTGCTCCCTATGGTAAATTGATGTATGGATTAGTGATTCCATGATTGGCTGGTTTGGTTTACCTGTCAAACCCTAGTAAAGTGCACCAGGAGTGCCCAGGGCTTGTAAACCAAATGCTGCTAGTGGGCTTGCAGCACTGGTTGTGCCACCCGCAGAAGCAGCATGTAAAAGTGGGTCTCAGGTCTGCCATTGCAGAGCCTGTGTGTAGTCTGGTACTGCCATGCTGACTGGGCAAGTGCACCCACTTGCCAGTCCCTAAACCTTCCCTTTTCTGCATATTAGTCACCCCTATGGTAGGCCCAAGGGCAGGGTGCATTGTAAGTATAAGGCAGGACATGCCCTGGTGTGTGTGGCATGTCCTAATAGTGAATTACAGCCATTTTCGTTTTCCGCTATTGCGTATGATGTCCCTGGCCTGCACTGTGAAAGGAAAGAAGGAGTCTTGTCAACAAAGTGCTCCAGGACTGACCAGAACTGGTTTGGACTAGGCAAAAGCCTCTCTGCCTTCAGAGAACAAAGAGAAAATGAGTTTAAAAAGGGGATACCAGACCCCAGAACTTTAGATCACTTTGGGAAACAAGAAGAAACCTTTGCTGAGGAGAGGAACCAGAGAGAGGGAGGAGTGACTATCCCTAAGCTGAAGTGCTGCTTGGGGGATTGGCCTGCAGTGGTTGCCGAAAAACTACCAAAGAAAGGAGAGAGGAACCTTGTGTGTACTTTCATCAACTTGTAAAGGATCTCCACAGGCTTGAGAGAGAGCTTGCCTCCTGCTGAAGTCTCAGGGACAACAGACTTCACCCACCAGCTCCCCAAGAGTTCTTCTGGAAGTGCCTGCTGCTGTGCCAGGCTTTCTGAAGGACTGCGTGTCGCAAGGAGCTGGAAGCGTGACCCACGAAGAAGAAGCGTGTCACCGCTGCAGTCGCTGTCGTCGCCTCGCCGAAGAAGAGGATCGACGTTGCATCAAACGCTGCCGCATCAACGGAGAAGCGTGTCGCCACCGCTGCAGGCGTCGCATCGTTGCCGAAGCACCTCGCATCACCGGAGAAGAGGATCGGCGTTGCATGAGATGCTACTGCATCACCGAGAAGCGTGTCGCAGGGCCTGTCAGGCTCAGAAGAATCGTTGAGTCGTCACACGGCTGTCGCATCATTGCCGAAGTGCCTTGCATCACCGGAGAAGAGGATCGACGTCGCATCAGATACCGCCGCATAACCGGGAAGCGTATCGCAGGGCCTGTCGTGGCTCAGAAGTATCGATGAGTCGCCGTCGGGCGTGCACGCATCATGTCGCATCAAGAAGAAGACGCCATCTTTGTTGCATTGTACTGGATCTTCAGCGCATCACGGCGTTGCGTGCCGGAACGCCACGGAAGCACAGTAAGACGCATCACCTCCCCTCGCAGAGAAGAACCGACGCATCCCCTACGCATCAGTAGGAACCCGATGCATCACCGTTCTTGCGTGTAAGGAACCGATGCATCACCTTCCCTGCAACACTTTCGTTGTATAGCGTTACGCATCCTAAGGTACATTGTACTCAAGTGTCTCATTTTAACATCTAAAGAGAACTAAGATATTTCTACCATTTTAAGTACAGTATTGTGGATTTTTGTAGTTTATGGTCTTGTGTTAAAACTATATAAAGAATACTTATTTTTAATATACAACTTGTGTGGTGTCCATCTGCAGTGTTGTCCCTGAGTTACTGTATGTGTTCACAAATGCTTTACACACTGCCTCTGAGATAAGCCTGTCTGCTCGTGCCAAGCTACCAAGGTGGTGAGCAGAGGTTATTTTAGGAGTGTACCCCCTTAGACGCAAGGACCCCTACTTGGTCAAAGGTACCTACCTCTGCCAACTATTGACGCCCAAATCTAACAAATACCTTACAGACTTTTTTGTTATGTTAATATGTCTAGCATTTGTGTTTGTAATTGCAACTAAAGGGCGTTGTTACAGGTAGGCTTATATACTTAGGGGCATATCAACAACAACCGGCGATAATTATCGCTAAGCGCACTTAGCGCTAGGATAATTATTACCGGCTAGCGTGGATTTTTATCACTGATCTAACGTGCTATTAGCAACGCTTATCTCAAAAGCGATAAAAATCCTAGCGCTAACTGCCTATCGTGAGATTATCGCTGGAAACCCGGCGATAATCTCCCAAAATGTGGCGTTAGCTTGTTGATAGGGCCTCACAAACTTAGCCATGATATTCATCCTCCATAGGATATCATGGCTAAATCAGTCCTGAAGCAGGCGTAAGGAAAGTAGCGATAACAGGGGTTAGCGCTGCTTTTCTTGACGCTATGCTTCATAGCGTGGGGCTTGATGATAGGAGAAATGTCGCTTAGCGACATTTCTCCTGTCATGTTAGGTCAGGAACGCCCACTTTGCATCTCATTAGAGATACAAAGCTGGGAGTTAAGATTTTGTGCGCTAAAGCAAGGTTTCACGCGGTAGCGTGACCTTGCTAATTAGGCGATAAAATTATCGCCGCTTTTTGCCCGAAAACGGCCGCAAATGCGGCGATAATTTTCTATCGCCTCGTTGCTGATATGCCCCCAAGATGGAAGAACTTGTGGCAGTAGCTTACTCGTTGTGGGAAAAGTTGGTTTTGGTGCACGAAGTAGGTGTGAATTTGCTGCTGTTGAAGAATCTGGAGTAGGGTGCACTTCCTGCAGCATTTGTTCTTTGTGCCTCATGTAAGCTCATAGCATGGTGGGGTGTTTCTCAATTCTTTGTTCAGAGGTCTCACACAGCAGGTGATTCGAATTTGCTTTTGGCTATCATTATGGGCATTATAAACGATCAAGTAAATGAATCCACACTTTTGTTTAGGATAATTTAATATGGATAATATACCTGTATGGCTGCCCATTCTAACACATGATGCTATGTTGGTGGCTCAGGTAGACTACAAAAGGCCAGTTCATGCAATTACGAAATATTTTCCAGTAAAGGAGAATTTCACCAAAGTATTATTTCTGTGAATAGACACATAAGCTCATGATGTAGATGCCCATAAAAAGCCTTGCATGGACGACTGGAAGGAACCGTTGTCACAAAGTCGTTCATCGCTGAATCTCGCGACCACTTTATTAATACAGCAGTTTCACACAAGCAATAGGGCTACTGCAGTAATCTTTATGACTTTCAATTACAAACTACTCCATTGATATGAGGAGCGATGGTGCGTTTTAATGCACTGTCTCAATTCTCTGGTGGGAAATATATTTAACGATCTGCATAAAATGCACGGACATCTGTTGTATTGAAACTATATTGTCTCCGCTCATTTCGGAGCACAACTGAAGTGAGAGCAAAGTACTCTATCTATTATTGCCCTATTTTATTTGTCATTCAACGAGAACAAATCAATTATACAAAAAAGATCAAATGGACCAATGCTCCACCTTATGTGCATATGAGGGTCTTACTGAAGGCACTAAAGTGTTCCCTGAAATATGGAAAGGGATCTTTTTGACATAGTTAGATTATGGTCCTTTATTGCTTAACATACAAAAGTAAGAAAAAATATGGTCCTGCATTTTAATCCACTTTCATTTGCTGAATTAAATTATGCAAAAAGAACAATTGATGGACAGAATGCTGATCAATGTCAAACATTCACCCCAGTACAGAGATCTAGGCCTCAATCCATTGTTGTTTTGCTCCCCATGCAATTCCAGTTCAAACCCCACCATATGCAAATCAGTCTTGGCTCTGCGCCCAATGGGAACAGTCCAGCCCAAATTGCCAGACCAGGTCCTCCCTGGACCAGAAACAAGTATCCTAGGAATAAGTTATGTTTCATCATTTATGGAGCTTTTGTAAAGAGGTACTAAGAGAAAATGTTGCTGCCTCAGGGCACTTGCAGAAGGAAGCCGAACAGGGATGGGGCTGGGAGAAAAAAAGGTAATCAAGGCAACTTTTTGGTAACTGGAGATGTAACTCATTGGTGATGAGTCATTAGATGTCTCCTTGTCAGAAAAGTCATGTTTATCTTATTTGGAAAAACCATTGATGATAACACATACAAGACACATGCTAGTTGTAAGCATATCCTATGAAGATATCAGAGTCCCATGGGCAATGTTTTTCACATTTTTGCCTTTTTTCAGACAGAGCCACCACCCAACAGCAAAACCATGTCACCCCTACCGTAATAAAGATTTAACAAGAATATATTATGAGTAACCATAAAATCTATCAAAATATGGTAGGTGTTGGAAGTGGGGGTCCTAGGCACTCACAGCTGCCACCAAATGCGGGAGGCGAGAGTCCCTGACCCACACCGCTGTTGCCAGGTGTGGAATCCGGACCCCTAGTTTCAACGTTAGGCTAAGTAAGGACACCGTCTGAGATAGCCCTGCTCACCCCCCTAGTAGCTTGGCACGAGCAGCCAGGCTTATCTCCAAGGCATGAGTGGATAGTATGTGCAACCACACTCACAGCAACCCACTGATGTCACCACAAATAGACTCCACACGAGTTTTTATAAATCAAGTTTAATCTTTATACAAGAAGATATATGATATGAACACACAATACAAAACCAGCATATTAGAAAGGGTAGTATTCTTTTTGGTGGGTTGGTAGGTTCAAATCCCAACCTCCGCTTCTAACCAACAGTTACGTTTACTTCTAACAGTTCCCAAAAGGTTAGGCAGGTCGTACTGCTAGAATCACACATGTTGCAAAAGAAATATTGCCATTCGTAATGATATTCCCACATACTGCACACTAGAGAAACAATGCCATACGCAGCGCCACAATCATGTACTTTGCAACAAAAGGAATAATGCAATGCGTATCACCACCAGCATGCCCTGTGCAAGGAAGAAATAAACCAATGCGTCACGCTACATTCATGTACTTGTGCAATGGAAAAACAATTCAACGCGCCACGTAATAACCCTGGACTGTGCAAGGAAGAAATAATGCAATGGGCCACATTACAATCATGTACTCTGCAAGGGAAAGTTAATGCAGTGCGTAGCGCACCCAGCATGTAGTTCGTTAGGCACCAATAATACCAGGCGTCATACGGCAGTTCGATAGTTCGTATGCAGCAGTAGTGCAAAGTGTAATACGTAGCGCCACAATCATGTACTTTGCAACAGAAGGAAAAATGCAATGCGTATCACCACCAGCATGCCCTGTGCAAGGAAGAAACAAAGCAATGCGTCACGCTACATTCATGTACTTGTGCAATGGAAAAACAATGCAACGCGCCACATAATAACCCTGGACTGTGCAATGAAGAAATAATGCAATGGGCCACATTACAATCATGTACTCTGCAAGGGAAAGTTAATGCAGTGCGTAGCGCACCCAGCATGTAGTTCGTCAGGCACCAATAATACCAGACGTCATACGGCTGTTCGATAGTTCGTTAGCAGCAGTAGTGCAAAGTGTAATACGACAGGTTAGGTGCTCCGTTAACAGTGCCCCAATCCTGGATCAACGATGACACAAAAGTACCGCTTCTCACTCCGGCCCCAGTACTACCCCTCTTTGGGCCAGCACGGGCCTAGATCCAAGCCGAAGCAACAGGCTCCTGCAGCTGACAGAAGCGAGAGGCCAACAGAGTGTCCCTTCGGGCCAGCACCCCACCCCAGGTGGTGATCCACGTTACCTGGGGGGGGCGCGACCCCACTCTCCTCTTCAACTTCAGTGACTTGGTCCTTGATCCAGAACTCTGTGAGGTGGGCACGGCGAGCTCGGGCCTGCGGCTCCGCTCCTCCGAGGCTGCCTGTCCAGGCTGCTGCTATGTTACTCTGAGGGCCTGATGTCCTGGCCCTCCTTCTGGCAGTCTCAGTAGATACTGAGACTCGCCTTCAGCACGGTGGAGACCTACTTTGATTCCGGTGCACACAACACCCAGGCACTCCTGACCAGCGCCGCGACACGCACCGCGACACGCATTCTGCGTGTCCGAGACACGCCTCTTTTCTGGTGCACACGATGGCCAGGCGCTCTTCACCAATGCCCTGGATGCACTTAGACACGCACCATGCGTGTCTGAGCCTCCTCACTTCTTTTGGTGCACACAACGACCAGGCGCTCCTCACCTATGCCCTGGCTGCACCACGACATGCACTCTGCGCGTCCAAGACTCACTTCTCATCCTGGTGCACTCAATGACCAGGCGCTCCTCACCAATGCCCTGGCTGCACAACGACACGCTCCTTGCGCGTCCGAGACTCACGTCTTGCTCCTTTCGGTGCACACAACAACCAGGTGCTCCTCACCCACACCTTGGCTGCACCACGACACGCACCATGCGCGTCCAAGCTTCACTTCCTCGCTCGGTGCCCACAATGACCAGGCACTCCTCACCAACGCCTTGGCTGCACGACGACACGATCCTTGCGCGTACACGACTCAGTTGACTCCCCTGTGCCCACAAACACAAGGCACGACTTCTAAGGGTCTCAAGCTGCAAAGGCATGTGCACACCACGTTGCTTGGGTCTTCTCCGGAAACTTTTATGTTCCTGTGTTTGCAAAAGGGAGCCAGCTCAGCTTGGGCCCTTGGGGTTCAGTCAAGGAAACTACAAGTCCCTTACAAAATATATGTGGATCAAATGCTATCATCTAACCGCATATCCTAATAAACAACCTGTTTGTATCGTGCTTTCAACAAATTCTATAGCCACATTCAATGAATCTTAGTTATCACAATACCCCTCTTTAAACTCCCAATAACAGTAAGGTTACCACAATATTAAATGTACAAAATCAATTTTTATTTATAATTGTAAGTCTTAAAAATGATGTGCAACATGCATAAAAAAGATTCTTTTATAATTAAAAATGATTCAATCAATATTTAAAAAATACATTCAGGAAAAAAGTTCATACAGTAAATATTACAATAAAAAGGTTAAAACAAGAAAAGTATATGAATATGAAAGTCGATGCACGGTGAATTTCGGATTAGTCACCTTCTTCAGGACATAGTTTTCTACAAATTTAATATACAAAAAATTACATCAAATTAAGTCATGATTTTGTGTGTACATTACTGTTGGTACATTATTCAGATAGCTAAAACAATCTCAAATACTACTCTGGCTTCTTCAATAATCCTTATACATAAAAGCTGTTCTCTGGATTTAGAGGGAGCATAGAGACAGTATCCATGGCATTGTGGTAGAATCCGTACATATTTTAACTAAATTTCCTATCTCTAGGTAATAAACAGTAAATCAGGACATTGTTCATGGCATTTTAGCAGCAAAAAACATTATAACTAAGCAATACATTACTATCATAATATGGCAGCATCTTATCCCTACATCAGAATCCTATCTCTATGTTAGTGACAACAAATGATCCAACATATTCGTTTATATGACCTACCTATCAGGAAGATATCCAGACAGTGTATCCCCCGTTTAGTTCGGATGGGATCCACCTTACTCAATTAAAATCAAAGAATGTCCTGAAATAAGACAAATTTCATTAAAAAATACTGATAGTTAAGCCTACGTTTGTTCTTTTTAGGACATATACAACTTTACTCATTTCCTTTAGGGCGTACCTTTCTATATGGTACAATTCATTGTGGTTTCTGGGCCACTGATATATATTGTCGCTAATATAAAGCAACCTTAAGAAAAGATATGATGGAAAATGTAAAGTATATCTTATATAAGAAACCGGTAGGATTTTGTGAAGTATTATAAAAATAATCCTCAAATGCTACCGTTAAAAGCAATTTTATCAATTTTCAACACTTTCTTATCAGCAAACCTGGTGGACCGTGATTGGACTCCCATGTGTTCCTAGTGTGCTTTTTGTCTTATGCATTAGTCACACTGAAAGATAAAAATAATATGGTATAAATTCTTGACTCTAATTCATATTATCTTTCCCTTATTTATACTATGTTCGCAATGCCCATTTTATTACTGATACGTATCAGTTACTTGATTGTGTTGCAGTTCTTTAGAAGTTCGATAGGATGGATGGCAGTTTCTATATGAATTAGAATATCTAAAAACAAAATCAAAAAGATTAGTGTGTTTGCCTGTGATTTTAACCGGTGTCTCTGCAATATTAAATTTGTACCTGGATATCTTCATCTTATAGGTACGTTAAAACCGTGTTTTAAACAAGTGCCATATATGGGTGTGTTCGTTTTGCTATTAGCTTTGATTTTACTTGGATCGGGCTTAAATTTATATTACCCCGCGGGTGATTCTAATAATATGGTATAAGATAGTGGACACATGTTTCACCGTGTCATGGCATGCAGGCCTCTGGCTTTTTCAAGGCGAAAATCAATATAACATCCAAGGAGAAAGGAAGATTTATTTTTAGAATAACAAAAGATGTTGTGGAAAAATTGGTTTGTTTTTGCTTTTGAGACTCTGGCGTTACACTTCACAAATGAGAAGACAAAATTTTGACTTGCGGTCCAACCGCTGAGCTCACCACAGCCGGTCCACAGACCGCCAAACTCGTAATTAACCCTTTAATTCTTGTTCAGTATTTGGTCGGGTGAGTGCAATTGTAAAAAAACATGTGATTGACAAACAGATAATGGAGGCAAACTTTAGGGCTACAGTAAGATAAGAACTGCAGTTTGGTCAGGGGAGCCTGGGTGTTTCCTGGTTCCAGCTGAGTCCTGAAGTGGAGCAGAGACTCGAGAGACCCGGCGGAGATAAGGTACATTTTTTTTTTACATTACGCTACCCCCAATCTGTGCTAGCTGCCACTGGTGTAATCTCGCATGTGGAATGTGTGTAAACAGTTGTTCCATGGAATTATTTACACATTTAGGCCCTAATTACGATGGCGGGTGGACTAGATTCTGACCGACACTGTTTCGGTGTGGGAACCAACAGACCATAGGTCGGAGGTTCCAAACACTCTACTACAATATGACTGCACATGATGTGGTCGCAAACTCCCATTTCTCTATGGGAGCTTGTGCTGCAGTCGCAAACTGGACGCAGCACATGCTGCCATAAATAAATGGGAGTTTCTGTGAATCCCTGCACCAGTGCAGGAATTTACAGGTGGGCACCATAGGTGTCCCCCAGGACCTCAAACAGAGGCCACTGAAGGATGGGGCCCCTGTTAAGGGCCACCTAAGTCGCTTTCCGACAGGCTTTCCATATCGGAAAGCTTGACATGGATAGCCTGTCCGAAAAAACATCCAAATTCCGACGGCGAAAAACACAGTCCGTAAGGGATTATGTTGCAGGCTCCGGCTGGCCGACTGGCTCCTTGTGCCCGTCAGAAGCCAGCAAGAATGACCAGCTAGTCTGACATCCGACCGCCGTAATCAGAATGTGGTGGTCGGAAGTCAAACCAAGGATGTTGGTCGGAATACCTCCTACCCGCGGTCGGAGGCTTTCCGTGCAACATCCTGATGAGGCCCTTAGTAACATGAGTGACTCATCTAATATATTGGTTATGTAAATCTTACTCTTGGCCTATTTCACGATGACCCTCCCGGTTTCTATCGTATGGAAATGTTTCTATTGATAGTCTATGCAGACAATTTATTTTGTATTGTATGCCTCATAAATATGTTTTTTTTAAAATGGTCCAAACATTGCATTAGATCGTAATAACAGACAAATGTTTGAAGTCACTATACCTGAGTCTTCTGCCTAACAATTTCCTTATAAAGATAACTATATAGAGATGAATTGTCTAATGAGAGGTTGGCGGTGACAGGACAAATAAAAACACCAAAGTACACTGCAGCCACAACTGTGTTCACCCATGATATTGCAAGAGTGGGAAGGTAATTTTCCCGGGAGCTGGGATTTCCACAGTATCCACAATTAAGAAACTAACTGGGCAGTGTGTTACATAGTGAGAATTGTCTTCACAGACGCTGCCTAATTTAGGCATGCTAGCCCGCCACAACCTCTAGCTGCTCCACGTCTGTGCAAACCCACCTTGTAAACCATTGCAGTCCTGCCACGCAATGCACAAAATGTATCCCAGACGTGCTGTGAGAAAACTCTGACCACGTCTGAGACAGTGGAAACATGCCCACGCCTTAGAGTTACTTTTCTATTAACCACATGAAGAGATCACAATTCCACACCATGGCACAAGCTTGATGAAATTCGACAAGCCATCAAATTCTGTGCAGATGCTATCCAGCTCAATAATACTGCCAGTGGTTAATTTGAGCTGGTGGTTCTGGTGCTCAGAGCTGGCACTTTATTGTCAACACCGGCTCTTATAATAGCTGTCACATGGTTGCATTCTGGTCTATTTTTGTGAGAAGCACACCAACAGTTGTTTAATAATTAAGTATACATCAACATCAGTAATACATTCCAACCAAAGGTATAAGAATAGCTTGGGTGGCATTTATTAGTCTGAATTGTCACCCTTGTATGAGTGTGATTGTTAGTTGTGATGGTACTGTCATCACCAGCGCTTGGGGAAATGGGTGATGCAAGCTACAATTGTCTCGTGACAAGGGCCCTTGCCCTTATATTTTTTTTACAAACTAAGTAATGAATAGAAGCATGAAGTGGTCTTCAGGGGAGTGCACAAATCACACCAACAACATGAAAGAGTGGCTTGAGGAAGACAGCATTGGTAATTGTTATCCTCGTCCATTAGTAGGGGCTTAGGGCTGGGTTTTCAAAATCTGATAAGATTTCAGAGAGTTCCAAATCATTCCTCTTGATGTATCTACATTAATGTGTCATCTAGCAGAACTGAATTAACTCCTCTGTGAATCATTTGATTTGAGTTTTTGGTCAGTCTTGGGTGACGTTGTGCAGCAGATCTGATAACAATTCTTTAAGTTGGAGAACTTTAGATCGACTAACCTCCCTTCATCTACATCACCCCCACCCCTTTTGGAGCCCCGTTCTTACACCACACTCCCCAACCCACGTGCTTCAACAGACCTACAACACAGGATGCCTAACAAAGGAAATAATCTGACAACTCTTCCTACCCCTCTTCCACTCTCCACCTCCAGTTCACCATCCTTTAGACTACAACCACCCATCACCTCCCCCTCCATTTACAGCCTGACCCATGATAAATCCACACTGCCTGCCTCCTCTCACTGTCTACCCCTAATCCATCCACACTAACCCCGGGCAGAGACCTCCACTCCGCCAGCGGAGTGTGCGGAGATTCGCCTTCTCCTCGTTCCGCGGAGAAGGCAAATCTCCGCACACTCCGCAGCAGAGCGGAGTGGAGATGGCCAGCCCCGCCTCCACATCCCCATTATAACAAGTAATTAAACATGCATATGTGCAGAAAACTGCAAATGCTGCGCGCCCGTGCATGCAATTTCTTGCAAGAAATGAGCATGAACGGGCGCACACGCAGTTTTCACAAGGATTAGGGAGACGGCGAAGAAGAGGAGGAGGGCAGCCCGGGGACGCCGCAGTACAGGTAAGTGGTTTTAAATTTATTTTTTATTAATGTTTAATTACTTGTTATAATAGGATGGGTGGAAGCTGGTGGCGTAGTGGAGCGTAGAGGAGTTCCACGGAATTTGTTTCCGTGTACCTCCGCATAGCCCTGCTTCACACACTACGCCAGGGGTTAATCCACACATACTTTAAACCCTCCCTCCATTGAGGATAAGCTGACAAACGTCAAGAACGATCTTCAAATAGTTAAAGAGGGCTATCTGGATATATTACACCTCTCTTTGGAGTTGGAGAAGTTTAGAGATCTCAATATGACTTCTGAGATTAATCAACCCTGTCTTCCCACAAGGGTCAAGCACTTCCAGAGAAAAATGCATTCATCTATCATCCAGTGTCTCCCTGAGACATACACAATTGGTGCTGATGTCCTCCTGGGAACACCTGGGAATTGAAATCTTGAACAACAACAAGAAGTATGTACACTCCTGTCAAGAGCGAGTTCCTCAGGAGCAGTACCCTCCAATGCCCACCTTCTGACAGCACAGACTCTGTGAAATATACACCAGAGGATCGGAGTGGCCGTACGGGGGAAGGGCTTTGGGGAGGGTACTGCAGTCAGGGAGGCCTGGAATAGTGAAAATCTGTATTAGTAATGTGACTTAAAGCCAAGGCTTATCACGATGTACACAAGTCAGCTCTGATAAACAGATGTATGTCTCGTTCTTACCTGTATGGGACTCAATAAAGCATTATCCATTTAATCCAGTTTTGCAGACATTTGTATTAAGCTCTAGCATCATGATGCATTCTTTCGTTGAATCTCATAAACGTCTCTGATTTAATAAGCACAGTAGATATGTATGAAAGTACTTTCAATGGTTCTGCAATCAAAGGTCTATTATGAAGAACTAAGCACACATCTCCATGCCTTTTTGCAAGAATAATTTATAAAGCCTCATGTTTTACTAAGATCTTGTTGGGGATTGACTCTTTGATGATGTTCACTTTTCTTTAACTGTTTTTACTCTCGTTTTGTTTAACAAAAATGTATTCTCAATTCTTTGGTCGTATTTGTTTCATCCTTATTAATTTTTCAGTATTATGCTATCAACACTTAGTTCTGTGGTCATCTGCTTTCTGTACTACTTTGTTTTTTTTCCCTGCTGTTGTTCCTCAAGGAACAGGCATTTAATTGTTCAATGGTGGTCTAGGATCTAGCGCTCTCTATGGGCAGAGGTGCCAATTGAAAACGGAGGACAATACATGATAACAGTCAACAACACATTTGCCATGCATAAGTATATGTACTCCTAACAACAAGATAGTGGTTGCAGACAGTTCATAGTTGTACAAGGCAGGGGTGTGGATGGCAGGCTACATCTGGAGTGGGCCGATCGCTCAGGACAACTCCAAACAATCTATCACCCCCTGATGACAATCTTCTTTTCATCGAACAAATAATGGAGGCCATATCAGCTAACTCTGACCAACTCCCCAACTATATCTTCCTCGGGGATTTCAGATTACACTGGAACGACGAACATGTTCCATTACTATGCACAATCAAGGCTTTCCTCTCTGACCTTAAGTTCACCCAGTCATGCAACAGACCTACACATAACAATGGTTCCAGCCTAGATCTATTCATAGCTAAAGATAACGTCATACAACTGGCTGTCATATCACCTTGTTACTTGTCGGATCACTTCCTATTCTCTTTTCTCATATTGGAAAGGGTGCTGATTAGACAAGGGCAGCCTCATAAGACCAAACAATGGTCTTGCGATCTGAGGAACATGACTGTAAATGATCTTACCAACATGAGCAATTACCTCCTACCCCAACATGACAAATCTGGATGACCTCCCTGAACATTACATTCACTTCATGACAGATATATTCAACGCAATTGCTCCAATGTACCTCAAAAGAATTCCTAGTATACATTCAAAACCTTAGTTCAAAGGCTCCCTTATGGAGGATCGACACAAACTAGGGCTTGCAGTGATACCTTGGAGGAACTCTCCTTCCATAACTAACTTCAAGCACTTAAGGATGACAAGAAATACTTATAACAAACATATCCGTAGTACACAAACCGATCACTTTCGGTCAAAAGCTTGACAAGACCATAAAAAGACCAAAAACACTATTCAAAATCATAAAACAACAAGCGAACCACTCAACGTATCAACTCACTTCACTCAAGGACTCAACCCCTAGTAGTGAGGAGTTCTCAGCACACTTCATTGAAAAAACAAGAAAGATTGAACTAGAACTGCAATTCTCCTGTTCAGACACTCATTATCAGTCTCAGTCCACTCTCTCTTCACAGCTACCTTTGGCAAGTTCCCCTCTTGCTGGTTCAGTGGATTATACTCCAAAAAACCTATGCGTCATGGAATACCTTTATACTACCAAACAATACCGAGCTACTTAACATTATAACTTCATTTAAACATTCAATTAATTTCATTATCCTATGCCGCCCAAGTTATTTAAAGAGTTTACAGCTTCCCTTTTCCCCCTCTGATCTAAGATTGCCCATGAATATCTTGTGCAGGGCTTGATTCCAGATTGCCTCAAGATAGGACAAGTTATCCCCATCCCAAAGAAGCCAAATGCAGACTTATCTGATCTTAACAACTTCCAACCAATTTCTAATATCATGACTTTAGCCAAACTATTTGAGAAATGCATTCACACACACAACTCTGTAATCACTTCGAACATTTTCAGCTCCTCAACCAATATCAATCGGGCTTCAGATCTGGACACAGTACCGAAACTGCTTCTACACACATTGTTGACGATGCACTAAGACTCCTTGACCAGAAAGAACCTTGCCTACTTATACTGCTCAAACTTTCCTCGGCATTTGACACAGTCAAACATGACAACATGATTGATCTTCTTGAAACAAGGATGGGGTTATCAGGTCTAGTTTTAAATTGGTTTGCTTTGTTCTTTCGAAAAAGAACAAAGTCAACCACAAACTATCCAACAGTAAGCCCGACTCAATTGAAGTGCAGCAAGGATCCGCACTTTCACCCACACTTTTCAACTTGTACATAGAACCTCTCACCGAAATTCTGAAACCACACAAACATGCACTATCACATGTCTGCCGATCATACTCAATTGTCCATGAAAATGTCTTCACCGGATCACATCAAAACACTTAGCTGTGCACTCTGAAACTCAATATTGGTTATCTCACAACCCCCTTATGCTAAATACACTCAAGACAGAATTCCTCCTGATTGCCCCCCACAATCATTCTGCCCCCATTTAGGATTGGCTCAAACAACTAATGGCCATCAATAGTCTCCCACATGTGGTTAGGTGAACTAGATCATTAGGTATAACTTTGGACAAATTCCTAAATATGCAAGACTACATCAGTGCGGCAACGAGAGGAGCTAATCACCAACTCAATACGTTAAGGAAAATCAAACCGTTCCGGCCTCCTGATGACAAGCAACTAGCAGTCCAATACCTAGTTATCTCCCGTTTAGACTACAAAATTGTGACCCTGGCAGGACTACCCAAAGCTAAACTGGCTACTTTAAGGGCCACTCTGAACTCTGTTGCCAGTCTCATCACTGGATCAAGTAAAAGTGATCACATCAAAACAGATATACTCCAACTCAACTGGCTTTCACTCGATGCAAGCATTCGTAACAAGATAGCCTGCTTGACGCAAAAAGCACTGCACCAGAACACCCCCACTTACTTGGCAAAAAAAAGTGAACTATCTGGTGTGAATCATGCCCTAAGAAGTTCCATCACTTTACTGTTGAAACCACAAAAGTTCAAGACGAAGAGAACCTACAACCGCGATTTCTCCGGTCTTGCCCCGAGAATGCTCTCCCTCCCGAAATCAGACCGAACCTCTTGATCGCCGCATTCAAAAGAAGGCAAAGGATTGCTCCAGAATAGCTACCTGCGGCAATAGACATGTAACCATCCAAACTAACTTTTATTTTGTGTTTACAGCACTGACCTTCCTTACTACTATGCAATGGGCATCCTGTGTAACCTAATGTTTATTAATTTATCCTTTACCAGCTTAACCTGTCTGCTTCGATGTAGAGAGCTCTGATAACCTGACGGGTCTTGTTCGTGCTATATAAAACATTTCTAACAAACTAAATGAAAAATAATCTGTAAACAAGCCCTACAGATAAGCTAAACCTATTGACTTTATCAATCCTTAATACCTTAGGGCCTTATTTAAAATCTGGCAGCTATGTACTCCGTCACAAATGTGATGGATATCCCGCCCAACGTATTGCAAGTGCATTAGTATATGAAGTATTTGTAATAGGTAGGTGTGAGTAAAGCGCCCACCAAACTCCAAACCAAGCCCTTCAATATTTCAAAATGAACAGGAAGGACTGAGCACTGTTTTTATTCCACGGTCGTTCAACATACGTATTAGGGAATATATGCTAATTTTTGTAATGATTTCAGGGTCTAGAATGGTCTGCAGTGTAAATGAATGGTCCATAAGGTTCACGGCAACAAAACTCTTCCCGGGATGCAAAGTGAAGGAGACATGAGGTGAAATTAATGCACTTAGCCCCATACATTGGCAGGGCAGTAAAGCTAATGTGACTGCATTAGGAAAATATCCTACTTTAAACATTGCACAGCAGCTAGTGTCAATGTAGATTAGTGGTTATGGGAGTGAAGGCCAGATGGCCCAGACTCAAGTGAATTTAGACAAATAATTCAAATAGACGCCATTAAAGGTGCCTTTTTGTCTGCTACGAGAACACATCTTGTGGTTGACTAGCAGGCAGCTCTTTCAGTGGCCCTACTGGGCTCTGCAGGCGACGTTTAAAAAGCAATACATACATCACTCTTTTGAGTTAATGAAATATCGCGGAATGTGAGCCAGCACGAGCGCGCGCGCGGGTGTCAGTGGGACACACTGCTGCTTTGTGTCAATAGTTGAGCGCAGAATCCTGAAGTTGATTGCAGGCATCAGTCCCGGTTCTTTCGCCTGCTGTGTCTATTAGGCAGCAAGCAATAGAGAGCAGCGATTCAATGGCAGAACCACAGACAACAGATTGCACAACTGGGAGCCAACAGCGAAGGCGCGTCAAACAGTATCAGGCGTAAATTCCAAAATGTTCCTCGAACACTATAGTCTGTTCCAGTCTGTATTCTGAATTTTGCTTCGTTATAAATGTAACTGGTAAAATCGTTTATTTGTGAAGTTTTCAGAAAACCACCGATTAAATTCTACAAAAAAGCACACAAAAAAAGCAACAAAAGAAAGAGGAAAATAGAAAGAAATAAGAAGATGAAATGACAAAAAATAAATGAAAAAGATAGGAAAAAACAAGGAACTGGTGGGGAAATGAAAAGGAGAGAACGATACAGAGAGACAAAAACAGAGGAAAAGCAAGTAAGAGAGGACGAGATAGAGAAACAGAGGGCAAGGAAGAGAAAAGGAGAAATAAAATAGACATACAAGGGAAAAAGAGATCGTGAGAGAGACAAAGAGATTGAAAGACGTGAAATAGAGAAAGATAAAGGCATAAGTATAGAGGTGATTAGTTTCTTGGGCCGGGGTCCTGGCAGTAGCGGTCCGTGGAGGGAGTTCCATGGGGCGGTGAGGCGGGGCGGGGGAATGTAAATACCGGAATATGGATGAACGGAGGTGAGTACACATTTAAATAAATTAAACGAATTTCGTTGCGCGCACTGCATCGCATTTTGCACTGGGTGCCAACAGCGCAAAAGCCGACCCTGTATTTGTGCAACACTTTACACAGTAACACAGTAAAAACACACCACAAAAGGATCCTACACCAGATATAAAGAAACACATTATATTCTTTAATAAATAAAACTGGAGAAATACAATTTTAAAGATTTCAGTGAAATTAGCTCCAAAATGCAGAAAGCAACAACTATTGATTCGGGTCGCGTCGGACTGGGAGAAAGTAGCAACTTCAGACTGACCGCGATGGAGCACAGGCTGGCTACAGGAGCATAGTTAGGTCTGCTGAACAAGAGTACCTTGAATACCGGTTGCGGAGTGTTGCAAAGTCCAGCATCAAGGATGCATCAGTTCTGGGGAGTTGTGAAGCTGCGGTGTGAGATCTTGTGTTGTTGTCAAGGATCATGTCAACGAAAAGTTTGTGATGTGAAGTACGGAGTTGAGGATGCATCGCACAGTGACAGTTCCGGTGTGGGCTGCAAGGTCGATGCAGAGTCTTTGCGCTGAGAGAACCTTTGCAGCAGAATCGATGCATTGATTCTGCTCGGGATTGCTCAGCAGAGGAGATACATTGGTTCTGCTGGATCCACAAAGGTGTTGGCAGAGCGTCTTCTGGCCCACTTCCAATGGTCCAGGACTGTGGTGGCACCACTTGGCAGGATAGGACTCATAGATGACAGAGTCCACGTGCTGGGTTCAAGGTTGCTGGAGCCTTCTGCCCCTGATGCTCTAGTCAGGAAGCCAGCCAACTAGCCCTTGGAGTCTCTCTGGGGTTCTGGGTTCAGCAACTGCAGGTCCAGTCTTTCTCACCCAGGCCAGAGGGCGGTAGGCAGCAGGTCAGCACAGCAGGGCATCAGTGCTTCAGCACAGCAGTCCAGCAGAGTGGCAGTCCCTTTAGCAGCACAACAATCTTTCTTCCTGGCAGAGTATTCACAGATCTAGAAGTGCACTCCAGAGTGGTGTCCGAGGTTCAAAATATATATTTATATTTATTATCTACTGGCGGTCGCCAGTAGATAGTTATAGTTAGGACCGTGTTTCCATAGGAAATCTCAAAATTCTATTTTGAATAACTTTGGCGCCGGTTGACGAATCCTCGCGAAATTTTCAAAACTAATGGGACGCTCCGTTCAGCTCCTACCCTGAAAGTCTCTGGGTGATTCGTCAAGCGGGGGCCGAGAAAAAAGGGGGGTCCCAAAACGCGTTTTCCCCATGCATTTTTCCATAGGACCTTTAGACACAGCTACAGCCCGAACGGCTGAACAGAATTACTTGAAATTTCGCAGAGAGGTAGCCATAAGGTCAAGGAAGTGCCTTTTGCAGGTCTGGTGTAAATCTGTTCAGTATTTCCTGAGAAAATAGCATTTAAAAGCATATCAATATCTATAAGCGCGCGAGCACCCTAACGTTCGCGAGCGTAATTCTGATTGGTGGTTACATGTTAGTCAACGTTCGATTCGGTCGAAATCAGGAAGTGTCGCCGCCATTTTGTTTGTTTTCAGTGCGAGAGTGAAAAAGGAAGGTGGCGAACGTGAAAAGGGGGCAGGGTAGAGAGTTCCTGACCCCCTAGCCTTTGTCAGGGGGTCCCTGACGGACCCCAAAGGCTGATTTTTTTAAATCGCGGGGGTGCGTGCACCGTGCGCGCACGGTGAAAAAAAAAAATAATACATAGTTTATTGTAAAATAAATATATTAAAAAAATAATAATACGTAAATAAATTAGCATTTAAAAAACCGTACAAATTCACTGAAAAAACCATAGGTTTCACACACGTTATAGTTAGGAATTAGCATTTAAAAAACCTTGCAAATTCACTTAAAAAACCATAGGTTTCACACATGTTATAGTTAGGTGGATATTTCACTCGTAAAAAACCAATGAAATTCCCCCGTTATAGTTAGTTCAGATAACTATAACTCGCACGACCGCCACTCTATCACAAGGATGATGTCATGAGTGATGCCACTGACCATGTCATGAGTGATGTAATATGTGACGTCATGAGCAGTGGATTGCGGGCGCGCGAGTTATAGTTATCTGAACTAACTATAACGGGGGAATTTCATTGGTTTTTTACGAGTGAAATATCCACCTAACTATAACATGTGTGAAACCTATGGTTTTTTAAGTGAATATATGTATATATATATACACCTAGGCCTTCCTTTGAAGTGGGATAAGCATCTTTGAAGTCCACAGGCTTCCTGCCTTCCTTACCCTGGATCCAGACCAACTACAGAGGGTATGCTTCCCTCTGTGTGGAGGCAGGGCACAAGTGTAAGTAGGACTATGCCCAGCTCTGCCATCCCATACTGCCAGTGATGGCCCATCCAGGCACACCTAAGCTCTCCATTGTGTGTGGCTATCTAGGAGGAATACACAAAGTTCAACTGTCAGCTACACCCAGTCATGTGACCCAGAGACAGGCTGAAGGCACCAAATGGCTAAGGCAGGAAAATGCCAAAATTTCCAAAATTGCAATTTAAAATTCAAATATACTATAAGAGAGAATTTTTCATCACGAATACAATCACACCAAACATGAGCAGAGAAGGTGTCAACACTACACAAAACAGTCAGGATCCGCTACTCATATTAGGCCGTAGTGCAAATGATTATAACAAAAAACTCAAAATACATGAGGAGAAGTGACTTGACATCTTTCCTATTCTACTACCCCTTTGCCTAAAGTTGGAAGTTTGTAAACAAAAGTTCAATAAAGCAACACAAACAAATGGGACCAACCAAAAGATGAAGAGCTCCCAAAATTAATCCACTACTACAGGGTGTCTTGAATTCAACAGGTTCAACGCACAAACATCAGCCACGGAAATCTCCAGAAGCCAGTCACTTTCGAGGGAGTAGCCACACCAATGTACCTAAAGCATCTGCCACCTGATTGTACAATACTTTCTGAAATATAATAATTCAGATAATGCTAACCAGCTGAAGTTGGGATAGAATGATGCTCCCAGTAGGCCTTCAAATTTCCTTACAATTCCCAAGGTCTCCAATGCAAAACAAACAGATCAACGGTCAGATTACACAGGAAGGTATATGGGTAACCAATGCCGTACAGCAGAAACAACATTACCGCTTCTTAATACCTGCCCAAGAATTGTAGGAGGACGAAACCTACTTAAGCCTCCATGATCTGATGGTGAAGGGTGTGATCAATGTCAACCCCAAGGTCTGTCAGCTCAAGATACAAGACATGAGGCCAAAGTCTTTGGCTGGCCACGGTACTTGAAGCTAACAGCTCAGCATCACAATGGCACAACCAACTACAAAAATTATTAAACCACTCACAAGGAGAGAAAAAAAAAGCTGAAGAAAACAATAAATCTCACCTAAAATGTCAGGCAAGATGCATACTCAAAGGTAAGCTGATATGGTTCATTAAAACACTCCAGTTCAAATGTAAATCCTTCCAAATTGGTGTTAAACAACAGAATCTACTCATAGTGATGAAAATACCTGCTCAGGAATAAAAACCAATTCTGAACCCTATTGGCAAATGGTGCTTGACATCCACCAAATATGTAAGGCACAGACGTCTGAAATATTACAATCAAGTACTCTACAAGATGCACAAAAAGTAATTGCATTCCAAACAAACACTCATGATTATTACAAAATATTACCTGTTGGGCCTCAAAAGATGGGTAACACCAATACGTAAACACCTGTCATCTTCAGAAATAAGTACAATTCCTGGGGCACCAATACTAAACGCCCCCAGGCAACCAGGATCCAACCATCCATCCAGCTACAGGAACAACTTGGAATGCTTGCCCAAACAGTCACCCAGAGATGGTAATAGCAGTCCTTGCATGTTCAAGACACCACAGATAGACTTGAGCAAATAAAAACTGCATGGGTCACTTGCTATGTCTAGTCATGGAAGCAACAAATACTCAGCTCATCCTGACTATTCTCCTCAAAGGGGAAACATGATGCATAAAATAGAGCACACATTCTGCTTACTTCATCACTTCCCCTCCCTAAAACATTTGCAATCTATAGATATAAATAAAGTTCAATTCAAACCATCTCACCACTCTACTCAACAGAAAGAGACAAAAGTGACATGTAGATCTTCACTGCTTGTGACACACATTCTGCAAGAGTGTGCAGCATTCAAACATTGGCGCATAGAAATACGTGAAATAAAGCTGGTGAAATAAACCTATATTTTCGACAACATCGCGGACCCAATCACAATAGAGTCTCCCCACGCAAGCATCTTAGAAAGCAAACATTAATGCACATAAAAACGTTCAGCTCTAGGCCAGCTTTCTCAAAGATCACCAAAGTAAAAGCATTGTCTTTGCAGAAAGTTAGCAGGAAAAGAGCAAGGTTGGAGCTACCTAGCAGCAAAGTTTCAGGGTGCACCCAAGACATACTCATAGGCCCATTGTTGGAACTGGCACATTCTGGTCGGCTGAGCCGATGCCCTAGCCAAAAGGAACCTGCCACTCCTCTCAGGAGTGGGCGATTACACTCACAGTATAATCTGTGCTCAACCTTGGGTAGCTTTGCATTGAGTATTCAGGCTTATCACAGAGGCAATGTGTAAAGCATTGGCACAGCACTCACACACAGTAAATACAATGAGCTTTACAAAAGAGACTTCACACCAGGTGTATATAAATAACGTTTGTATTAAACTCACACATTAATTAACACAACATTCCAACAGGAATAATTACACGTAACCAACTGTCAGGGTGGGCAGATGGAGGGATATCTACAGTGCGGGCACTGTTTGGAGAGGGAACTCTACTGTCACATACAGATTTCATACATACCCAGGGACTGTCAGATACTCTGTTTTTTGCTACACGCTGGGGTGGTTCACTACGTCAAAATGGTATGGACCCCAGACAGACAGGAACCACCAATGCTTGAGCTAGTACGCAAGTTGCATTTAATGGGTACTGGTAGGTACCTGACAAAATGGTTGTATTTAAGTATAAGAGAGGCGCTGCCTTCGCCGTTGAAGGCTCTGCAGGCTAAATGGAACACAGATTTGGATGAATAACTGACGGATAGAGAGTGGGCATCTCTTATAGCAGTGTTTCCCAAACTGGGGTCCGAGGACCCCCAGGGGTCCGTGGCACATTCCCAGGGGTCCGTGGCACATTCCCAGGGGGTCCTCAGCCAGCAATTGTAAAAGCACTGCAAAGTTCTTTGTGAAATTAGCAGTTTTCGAGCAACTATAAAAGTGTCAAGATTAATGTACCTGCTGGAGAGAGATGAGAGTTTTGTCCAGTGGCAGCTTTGACTTATCTAATGTGACACAGAGAGTTAATATGCCTTCTGCAAAGAACGTGTACAATGCATTTTAAAAAACAGTATTTTATGTGCATAGGTCAATGGGTTACTGATTTTGTCACAGAGATTCTTTCGTCACTGTGCAATTCATAAGGGACAATCGTAATCTAGCAGTGTCCTATAAACTGTCATCAAAGAGCTGCTTGCAAACTGCATGGTAAAAGTTAGCAACATATGTTTATTCCCAGTCTATCATTATCCTGATGCTGCTATGTTCCCACCACCTGCACATGAACAATTTTGTAATGCTGTTTTGTCACTTCTATGTGTGCTGCCTAATGCAGCACACATGGAAGTTACAAAACGTCATTTTTATTAAAGATTGTTTATATGCAGGAAGGGTCACCTACCTGAACATAAACAATCAAAGGTGTTTTGCTTTTTCCGTTGGAAAAAGCAAAAACGAGGAGAAATAAGGCATTTCTCCTCATTTCGCAAAGTTAAGACCAGGTTTTTCATGGTCCTAATTTGGGTGCTGTCTCCTATTTAAGCTGACCTTGTAAATAGAGGGCAGCGTAAAAATCAATGGGTGTTGGAGTGAAACGCCCACTGTAACTCCCACTGCCCACCTTTTTCACGCTAAGCATTGCATGATGGGGGGCCTTATTTACAAGGCAGCGTTAAGCCACAATAAGTGGCTTAACGCTGCCTTGTAAATAAGGCGAAGCCCCTATTGCCACAGGAACATCGCTAAAAGTGACGTTTCCTTGGCGATAGGGACTTGTAAATATGCCCCTGAAATCCTTAGTAATTCGAGTATTTGTTTTGTGTGCACATGTGTTTTTATTTTTTTTAACTGTTTAAATGTTTTAAATTTAAATCCTACAAATTGCTTTGGGGTCCCCGGCTTTCAGTGGTGACTCAATGGGGGGCCTCAGGAGTCAAAAGTTTGGGAACCACTGTCTTATAGCATATCCCAAATCGGTCTTGCGTAATGCGCGCTTCAAGTTATTCAATACATGATCACACAGAGGGCATATCTCACACCGCACAGGCTACATAGGATGTTTCCCACGGCTGTAGTAAACTGCCCTAGATGCACAGAAACGGACGCAGGCTTTGCCCATATGCAATGGGCCTGCTCAGCATTAGCTGATTATTGGGCGAAGATAGCGCATGCACTGACTGCAGTAGTGGGTGGACGGACATGGAACACAGCTTAAAGCTTTGTGGTTGGGATCTACCTACATCCAAAGGGTTACAAAGTGCAGGGACGCTTTGCGAATCTAGCATTAATACTCACCAAAAGGCTTAGAACAAAAAGATGGAAAGCAGCAAGACCGCCAACGATTGACGCATGGAAAGAAGAGGAAAATAAATGGGGTCTTGCCGAAAGGGAGGAGCGACAGGGGCAGCGTAAGATAGCCATAGCGATGGCCTGGGACATGCTGCGGGAGTCCTTCAAGACATGGGATGGGAATCCATAAACAAACGTAGAGACTGTAGCTACTGCCACATAAATAGACATATGGTCTCACCATACCGCCAATATGCTGCTATGCTGGCATTGTATTACACGGCACCGCTGACATAGAACCGAAAAGCCCAACAAAACTGTGGTCTATGTTCTCAATGTGCAATACAGGAATGTGCTCCTAGTATATATGTTTCATATTCTCAGGTAAATGTATACTTTTATCAAACTCACGCAGCTGCCTTGTGTGCCCAGTCAGTTAACCTTTTGGAGGGTGGGGGGTATTTAGGGCTATTTTATTATATGCTTCAGCAATGCTGAACTCTTGATATAACAGCTGAAGGTAACAAGTTTAATACGAACATTAATGCAATAATGGGGAGATGAATTGGGGGGTCAGTATGAACACGCCAGGTTGTAAATAATTGTATGGTATCATTACAACTGTACTTCTAGCATTGCGATATTCATGTATATACAAACTTATCTCAGAAGTAATATCTAATGTACCAGCAAAGACTAATTATAAAACTCAATAAAGTTTGTTTAAAAAATAATGATTAACACAACATGAACATCATGTATTTCTACGCATAAATCACATTTGGAAATATTACTAGCGGTACTAGGCCCAACCTTGTTAAAATGACATCAGTAGTATGCACACTCGGCAAAGATCTTACTTTACTCCCCAGCACCCTTATGCAGTGCAAAACGTTGTCAAAACAAGGCCCACCCTGGCAATAATTGTAATTCAATTCCACACAGTTATAATGTGCATCCCAGATCACAACGATATAAAAAATATGTTCATACAAAGAATTAGAACACTTTTAAGCAGCACTGTGGGCTGATGCCATACGGGTAAAACCAATGTCAAATGTAGTATTCTTTTTGCAAGGAATCAACGTATATAAAACAACACTGCCGCGTGGTATAATGAATCACAGGCGTTCCGCAGGCAGTTACTCCTACACACGCACACACACACACACACACACTCACTCAGCACAGATACGTGCTGCAACGGATATTAGGCTGGTCCAGTTGGAACGTACTCGTAATGTGGTGCAAATTAAATCAGGCAGGTTAATGGATAGCTCACTGCAGACCACATGGCACCAAGCCTTCCCCCACCCTCCAAGGTGTGGGTAGGTAACAGGACTCATTTGGAGGCAGTCATCAAATGGGGGTTTGGCCAACACTCGGGAAGTTCCCCCACAGGATGCAGAGCAGAAGCGGATTGAGGATGATAGTCGGTCACTGAAAAGGGTTCCACAATGTGCCTTCCAGCATCAACCTAGTATTGCGAAGTACATTCGCACAGTCACTTGACACGCTTCTGATCGCTCTCCAAAGTGTTCCTTCAGCCCAGTCAATCACTCTCACCAGCCTGGCAGTACTACCTGGCAACACAATGTCGTTAAGGGATGGGTGAGGAGAGGGCAATTGGCCCGCCACACTGATGGCCCAAAAGGAACAATCAATAAATGGAGAATGAAGCAGGGGGAGCTTCTCAGAAGAAAAAGGCATCCTGTGAGGCACACATAGATCAGTGTAGCACCCAGGAAATCCGGGCTCAACATCTGGTGCGCCGTGATACGAGTCGCACCAGACAATTCCGGTCTCACACAATGCAGAGTTGCAAACTCAGTACTTCCTTGGAAAGGAGGCACCATGTCTGATGTGTGTTGTTCTGAGTCACACCAGACAGTTAAGGTCACACACAATGAAGAGTCGCAAATTCCATAACTCCCTGGAAATTAGTTAAACGTCTTTGCGTGTCGATCCAGGTCGCATCAGACAATACCAGTCACACACAACAAAGAGTTGCAAATACCGTACCTCTGTGAAAATAAGGCACAATGCCTGGTGCGCACCAGGCAATTACCAGCACCTACAAGTGCAAGTTTAGCACTGCCATGCAAGGTAGAATGAGGCCATACTATGGGTATGCCCTCACCTCGGAGGGTCACAATCTGTGAATCGGACACCACACGCAATGCGCATACAGTTGTCGTGTCGCACGAGAGAGATTACACACGATTGACAAAGCAGGCCACGTGGGAACCTGCAACGGAAGAATCTGCTCACCACCAACAAAAAGCTTATGCATGTTCAGGTCCCCATAATGCAGGGGCCCACTGCTTGGATATGGGCAATACATTTGGGGCTCCGCACAAGCATTTCCATTCTCGAGGCACAATTCTTAGTTGCACACTCGCGCCACGCTACTAGTTAAGATCAAGTAGACGATATGGGCACTTAAGAGGACACCGCTCTCCAGGTGCCACAAATGAATATATGATGTTACTTAGCATACCGTTACAACAGGTATTTACTTAGAAGTTTTTACTTGGCAAATACCATTACTACGCATGATTTTAGTGCACATACTTTTACTTCGCAAATATATACAAATACATTAAAAATGCTTTTACTTCGCAGTTAATTATTACGCATACTGTTACAACGCGTTATTGGTACATTAAAACAAAAAAATTATCGTAATAGTAACCTATCCCCTGGCACGCACCCTGAACCCTAGAAATATCCCCTACACCCCAAAAACCTACCTCACCCTGACCCCTTAAAATATGCCAGCACCCCAAAACCTAAATGCACCCTGAACCCTAAAATTACCCCTACACCCCAAAACCCTAACCCACCCTGGCCCTTAAAATTACCCCAGCACCACAAAACCTAAACGCACCCTGAACCCCAAAATTACCCCAGCACCCCAACCTTAAACGCACCCTGTACCCTAAAAATATCCCAGCACCCCAAAACCTAAATGCACCCTAAACCCCCAAAATACCCCAAAACCTTAAATGCATCCTGAACCCTAAAAATGCCCCCTACACCTCAAAACCCTAACCCACACTGATCCCTAAAAATACCCCTGTACCCCAAAACCTAGACGCACCCTGAACCCCAAAAATACCCCATGCACCCCAAAACCATAACCCACCCTGACCCCTAAAAATACCCAAGTACCCCAAAATCCAAATGCTCCCTGAACCCTAAAATTACCCCCTACACCCCAAAACCCTAACCAACCCTGACCCTGAAAATTACCCCAGCACCCCAAAACCTAAACGCACCCTGAAACCCAAACATACCCCAGCACCACAAAACCTTAAATGCACCCTGAACCCTAAAAATACCCCCACACCCCAAAACCCTAACCCACCCTGACCCCTAAAAATACCCCTGTACCCCAAAACCCAAACGCAACCTGAACCCCCAAAATACCCCAGCACCCCAAAACCTTAAACGCACCCTGAACCCTCAAAATACCCCATGCACCCCAAAACCCTAACCCACCCTGACCCCTTAAAATACCCTAGTAACTCATATCCTAAACGCACCCTGAACCTTAAAATTACTCCCTACACACAAAAACCCTAACCAACCCTGACCCCTAAAATTACCCCTGCACCCCAAAACCTAAACACACCCTGAACCCCAAAAATACCCCAGCACCACAAAACCTTAAATGCACCCTGAACCCTAAAAATACCCCTGTATCCCCAAACTTTAATTTGCACAGTAACTCCATTATTCGTAGAAAGTGCATGCTAAGTAATGAATGGAACATGCGTAGTAAATGTATGCTAAGTAAATGCATGCTAAGTAATGGCATGTGTGAAGTAAATATGCGTAGTAATGGTAATACAAAGTAATGACCGCGTAGTAAAGGTAGAATACCGCCACAAATAGATGATGTGGATCCAACGCGGGAGGTCTTTGACGCCCCTCAGACCTCCACAAGAGAACAGGGGGCAAGCCAACAAGCCCTTGGAGAGCACACTTCTGGGTGCCACACAGCAGCAGGTAGTCAGCCAAGGCCAGCCACTATTCAGGAAGGGTGCACGGTCCCTTCCATTGTCAGTAATCCTCCTTGTGCACAACTGATTCCTCTGACAGTGGGCACCATGCAGTTCCAGGATCTCTGTTCCTACATCCCCATAAGTATATCTCTACACTGCTGAAGTATGGCAACAGTAGTTATACTGTGGTGTGCCTTTGAAGTTGGGGGTAGTTCAAAGGATTTCCCTTTGAACCATAGATGTCTCCCCTAAATTTCAGTCCTGTCTGCCATGAGGCCATGGAATGCAGATTTTAATCTTTAGTGGGGCCATGATCTAGCTCCCACGGGCCAACTGTCAAAACCTCTTCCTCTAATCTACCCAGCAAGGCCCTCAAATGTCAGAGGTCTGCCTTTCCAGTTGCAGGCCCACAAATGGCAGGGGTCTGTCCTTCCAGTTGCATGCCCAATGTTTATAGCTGTGGCTGGGGAATGCACAGATGCGCTCCCCCAGCTTCCAGTGTGGGATCTACACGGCACACAAAGAGTTTTTTAGCAGAAAAATGCCCACTTTTTAGAAGTGAGAAATTGCCCGGTGTGCCATCGCGCATCAGATTCAAGATGCACTGCTGTTGTAGGCGAAAGACAAAATATGTTGACCGCTGAAACCAATCTTTTTTGCGTTATGTTCTTGTTAACTTGAGTTGCTGATGCGCTTCTTGTTTTTCTCATCCTAGTTACCCCTGACAAAGGATTTAATTTGTCCGAAATGCATTGGGTGAATGTATGGCTGTTAGGATGCCCAGGATGAAAAGTGGAATTCAACGTGTTGTAGGATAAGACCTGGATGGGCATATCGGGAAACATCGGTTACATCGCGGTCTTCACACCGCAATACCTTTACAACGCGGGCATTACAACGCAAATCATTACAATGACTTGCGCTGGATGGCACTCTAAGCTAAGAAATAGTACGATTTACTATTCCAACACCTTCCCTACTTTAACGTAGGCTGGAGTTGGAATAGTAAATCATACTATTTCTAAGTCAAGCACCCTCCAGCGCAAGTCGTTGTAACGACTTGTGTTGTAATGCCTGCGTTGTAAAGGTATCGCGATGTTCACACCGCGATGTAACATCGTATATTCGGGCATATCTTCAACAGTAAATGATAGAAATTACACCGCCTCCGTGTTTACTTTGGAGTACTCTGGACTACATGGATTACTTTGGATTATTTTGAAAAAAGATTGTTTTCATAGCTCAACATCTTTTGGCTTTCACCTACAACAGCAGTGCATCTTGAATCTGGTGCGCGATGGCGCACCGGGCAATTTCTCACATTCATGAGCGAGCTACAGGGGTAGAGCACGCTTCAAGTTTGCACGCTAATATTCTAAACATTCTGCCATTGAGCACGCATCAAACTAGGATGAACATTTAAAGTTGGAGTGCACTCGATCATTTACTACAGTCAGAAGCAGTTTTTAGAAGTGACATTTCTCAGCTAATAATGACAAATCCACCTTTACCACAGGAGAGGGTTTGTCATTGTGAATCCAATGATAGGAAACATTACGAGGCTGCTCCACTGCAATCCACTATTACTGCCTGAAGTAATTTCAACCATTTCCCTACGTTAGCCTATGGGAAGAGCAAACACCATAGGTAGACAAAACACAAATGGATATTTTTCACTACCTGGGCAGGGTACAAACATGTGTACCTGCCCTGCCTTTCACCTCCCATGTGCTTCACCCCTCAGGATGTACATTAGGGGTGCTCTAGTCATAGTGAAAGGTCCCCTCAAGCTTTACTAGGGTTTAGAAAGGCCAACTTGAGCATAAGTACAATTGCAGACACACAGGCCTGCAATGGCAGCCTGGACACATGTTTAAAACACCATAGGTGCAGGTCCGCAAACCCAGGCTTGCAATGGCAGGCTGGACACATGTTTAAAAACACCATAGTTGCAAGTGCGCACACACAGGCCTGCAAAAGCAGGCTTGGGACATGTTTAAAAACTTCAGGTGAGCACCACTTCCGAACGTGTGTAAAAAGAGCACGTGCACTTTCACACTGCATTTACAGTGGTAAAGTGCCCAGAGCCTTAAGGCCACTACAAGTGAATCAGCAAAACCCAGGAGTGAAAAGTTAAATGTTTAGGCAAACACTACCTACAGGGTATCAGACCTCACACTGATCCATAAAGCATTGACGATTAATGGCCACAAGACCTTCCACCATAACAAGCATGAAAAACAGAGTTGTGGAGCTTGCTAGCAGCAAAGCTGCAGGGTATACTCAAGACACACTCGTAGCTTCTTCCTTAAAGTATGGAGAACAAAGAGCAACAAGCTTTTATATTACAAGTTCAAAAGGGAAGGTCAAGTCTCTCAAACCTGAGATCACATTAATATCAGGAAATGTTGCTGGCCTTCGCCGAATACTCACACAGTCAGAAATTTAGGATGGACAAGGAGCTCTGTGCTTACATCCTTATGTGCCCTACTATCATTGTTTCCAATTGGCCAACATTCCATACTCCTGCAGAGGATCCATACTACATCCAATTCACAAAAACAGGCCTTAACAGTGAACTAACAAACCACCCACTAATTGCTTTGCTAGAGTTCAAAGCTATGCAAAAATATAATTGCATGTACTTGAGGAAAGTGCCACAGAGGAAAACATAATTCCATATTACCAAACAGGGTTCAGGCCAAAATCATCAACAATAAACAATAAAGTTGCCCTACCTTGCTTGGTTCATTGCATCTCACAAGCTTTTAAACCACTCCCCTCCCTCTTTCACCTGCTTCATTGACTACTCAGCGTCATTCAACGGTGTGGACCAAAATATACTATGGTCAAAGGCTTTTACAACTAGGTATCCCCTCCTCTCTTCTGAAGGCAATCATCTCCCAGTTTTCTAACACGTGCGTTCACGTTAAATTAGGCATGTAGAATATGTCCACATCGCAAATACCTACAAATCGATGCCTGAAACAGGGTTAAGTGTTAGCCCTATTCTGTTCAATCTTTATACAGCTGACCTGGGTCAGGCCATATCCAATGCCAAAACTGTGCCTCTGCGGATTGGCACACACAGATTTCCCTTATTTCAGTAGGCTGATGACCTGATCATTCTGGATCACACCAGAAAAGGTATGCTGCGAGTTCTTGATCAGCTTAATTTATAGAATGATCGGGGCTAACGCTGGGAGGACAAAGGACATGATACATGGAAACTACTGATGCAGCAGCAATTTCATTTCATTTGTAGGGTTGCATTATAATCACACATGTAGAGTGCACCTGCATATAGTCCTTTGTCATGTTAACATACAGTGTTAGGATCTCGAAATGTAATAACGTAAAGTGTGATATATTTAGGCCACTGAATAGTAAACGTGAAGAGTTAATGTAGAAAGTAAATGTAACTAGAAGCAAAGATTAATGTGAAGGAATTGTGTTGTGCAACTGACAATCATTCATTATTTAATGGGTTTATTGTGTCATTTTCCATGTAGATAGGAATATTAACTGAACGTGTCTTATTCCCTAGGTTATTTTGTAAAGCTCAAATGCCATTTATCTTATGGTAGCTGAATCTTGTAGTCCTGAAATGCCTTTCCCTTACCCCGGGAATGATGGAAGGGATTACACCTGTGATTGAGTACATGATTGCACAGGGCATACTGAAGGAGATCATAGGAAGCCCGTGCAATTCGTCCATCATGGGATTGCAGAAACTGAGCGGAAAGTCCAGCATAGTTCAGGACCTTAGAAAGGTGAATAACATTGTGATTCCATGCTGTCCTGTGGTACCGAATCCATCTGTGATCCTCTTTCAGATTCCTTAAAAATCTGTCTGGTTCACTGTGATTGACCTTCGTCAGGCATTTTCCTCCATTGCACTGCATGAGGAAAGCCAAATTTTATTTGCTTTGTGTCTGGAGAATCGGGTCTTAAGATGGTGTTGTCTCCCTCAAGGTTATACTGAAAACCCATCCATCTTCAATCAGGTCTTGAAGAAGAACCTCAAGAGCTTTATTTTGCCCCGAAACTAGATGCTAGTCCAGTATATTGATGACCTCCTTATTGCATCTGAAGAATGACAGGCTTGCATGGACGATACTATTGCCTAAGGAATCCCCAATGGGCAAAAGCTGTATCCGAGAAAACTTCAGTACTGCCTGACTTAAGTTCAATACTTGGGTCATCGAATTGAGAAAGGCAAGAGGAACGTATCACCAAACCAGACCTAGTGGAGGGGATCATGAAAATGAATCCGCCCACTACCCAGAATGAAGTCAGGATGTTTTTGGGCATGGTTGGCTACTGCTGACAATAGAACCCAAATTTCTCTTTGATGGCGAAGCCTTTGCAGATGTTTACCCACAAGGATGTGAGTGGTATGGTACCTTGGGATAACGATTGCTCACTTGCCTTCTTGGAGCAGAGAGAGTGCCTTTGTCATGCTCCAGCTTTAGGAATGCCTGATTACAACTGAGTGTTTTCACTGTTCTGTCATGAAAGGTAAGTTTGTGCTCTTTCTGTAATAACCCAGACACATGGATATGCCCATAGACCAGGGGCCTATTTCTCATCTACATTAGGTCCTGTAGCTTCAGCGTTGCCCGGATGTCTCAAATATGTTGCTGCAATAGGTGTCAGTATTAAACTATGTGATAGGTCATCCACTTACTGTATACGTATCACACTCACTTGAACTCCTGATGACGAGGCCCAAAACACAGCATTTGACCAATAACAGACTAAAAAGGTATGAACAAATTATGCTTGTAGCAGAGAATGTAACCTTAAATGTTTTAAATGCTGATAGGGAAGGTTGTGAAGACCATGACTGTCTTGATGTTACTGAGCTTTGCACCAAACCAAGACCTGACATTGTCGATGAACCATTGTCTGTTCCCAATCAAGTCCTTTTTCTTTATGGTTCATGTCTACGGAACAATTAAGGTAATCTGAGAGCAGCATTTGCTGTCTGTACCATGTCTGGAGTCGTGGAAGCTGCTTTTTTACAGGGAGTACACTCCACACAAGTGGCCGAGATTGTTGCCTTGACCCCAACATGCCTTGTCTCTGAGCAGATCCGAGCCACCATCTAAACCGATAACCAGTATAGTTTTGGCGTAGTCCATGACTTCAGACAGCTGTGCTCGCAGTGAGGGTTCCTAACGTCATCAGGATGTCCCATTAGGAATGGGGAATAAGTGAAACAGTTGTTGGAAGCATTGCAGTTGCCAAAGGAAGTGGAAGTTGTAAAGTGCACTGCACACGGAAAAGGAGACAATTTTGTCACCATAGGAAACAGATACATGTATGAAGTTGCTCGTTTTTGTGCCACACACGCATGCATTTTCAATTGGGAATATTTTGATGAGAGTACAGAGAAGACCGAACTCAGAATGATGCTAGCTGTTGCAGACTCAAGGGATGCAATTAGGTGGCTACAATTGGAAGCAACAGATCAGGAATAAGTGGGTTGGATCAGAGCAGGTTGTGAGAAGGGAGAAGATTATATTTGGGTTTCAACTGATGGTAGGGCAGTGTTACCGTACTTTTTATTGAATCCAATGGCAAGGCAGATTCATGGAGCAGCTCACATAAGTAGAGATGCAATGGTGAGATTGTTGAGGCAGACTTGGTTTAAACCGAGATACCGTGTGATCGCAGTGTTACATGTCAACAAATGAATGCTGGGAAGAAAACTGTTGTTGCCTTGAGACACATTGGAAGATCAGGGGGGTCCTTTTAATTGGATCCAATTGGACATTGTTGAAATGCCTGTATGTAATGGATTGAGATACATTTTGGTTGTTTTGTGCATCTTTTCATTGTGGGTGGAAGCTAATCCAACTAGAAGACTATGATGACTACCCACTCTGGGACTCCCATGGACCCCTGCCCCCACCACATCTACCACAGAGCCGCAGACATCATCGCCCCCGAGCTGCAATGAATCATCAACCGCTCCTTCGAGACCGCCTCCTTCCCCGACGTCAGGAAACACGCAGAGATCAACCCTCTCCTGAAAAAATCCTTGGGAGACCTCAAAAACTTCAGACCAATATCTTTACTCCCATACCCAGCGAAAGTCATGGAAAAAGCTGTCAACATGCAACTCGCCTCCTTCATAGAAGAATACAACATCCTCGACTCCTCCCAATCAGGCTTCACGAAGAACCACAGCACTGAAACCACCCTACTGACTACAACAGATAACATCTGCTCTGTACTCAACAGAGGAGAAACAGTGGCCCTCATCCTCCTGGACCTCTCTGTTGCCTTCCACACAGTCTCACATCGTACCCTAGCCCGCAAACTCCACGACGCAGGAATCTGGAACACGGCCCTCGACTAGATCCGTTCATTCTTCTCCGGAAGAACACAGGGGGTCAGACTCCCCCCTTTCCTCTCGGAAACCTCACCGACCACATGCAGAGTCCCCAAAAGATCCTCCATCAGCCCCACCCTATTTAACCTCTCCATGGCCCGCTCGCATCCATCATCAGATCACACAGGCTCAACATCATATCATAGGCAGACGGCACCCAACTCATCCTCTCCCTTGCCATTAAACCCATGAATGGATGAAGAACAGCTGGCTACAACTCAACATGGACAAAGCCAAAGTACTCATCATGGGCCCACACCCTGATGCATGGAACAACAGCTGGTGGCCCCCCACCCTCAGGAACCCTCCCTGCCCTCCAAACAACACAAGCAACCTTGGAATCATCCTGGACTCCGAACTCAAGTTGGACAGCCAGATCAATGCTGTCACCTCTTCCTGCTTCCACACCCTCCACCAACTCTATAAGACTTTCAACTGGATTCCCCTCAAACACAGAAAACCATCACCCACTCCCTCATCAGCAGCAGACTGGACTACGGCAATGCACTCTACACCGGGATCAACAAGAACCTCATTCGCAAACTCCAGAACGTCTAGAACTCCACAGCCAGACTAGTCCTCAGCCTACCGCGCCACTGCCACATCAGCCAACACCTATGACCACTACACTGGCTTCCCGTCAAGAAGAGAATCACCTTCAAGCTTCTCAACCACGCCCAGAAGGCCCTACACAACACTGTACCCACCTACATGAACCACCGCATCTCGTTCCGCACACCCCAAAGATCCCTCTGCTCAGCCCAGCTCTCTCTTGCAACGGTACCACACATAAAGAAGACCAGAACAGGAGGATGCTCTTTCTCCCCCCCTTGTGGCCAAGGCATGGAACTCCCTCCCTCTCCACCTACGACAGACTCTAACACTCCCCAAGTTCTTGAAGGACCTCAAGACCTGGCTCTACGACAAAATACCGTGAACTCCCAGGAGCTGCACATGCCCCCTCCTCAGAACCTTGAGACCCTTTCGGGGGAGTAGTGTGCTTTACCAACCCCCTGACTGATTATTGATTGATTGAGAAGGTGTGACAGCCTCACAGTAGCAAAGTCATTGTTGAGGGAGCTTATACGCGCTTCAGATTTCCAACTACATTAGGGTCTGATAGAGTAACACACTTTCACAGCGTGATCATGAAGCTGTTGTGTACTGCCTGAATTGATGAAGAAAGTGGGGGTGCGCCAGGCAATGAAGTCCAGACTCTTGCGTAGTTTCAAACTCTTTATTTCAGTATATTATTTTTTGCAATAGCACATACAGCTCAGCCGACACGTTTCGTTCCTACATAAGGAACTTCATCAGGGCTGAAGGTTAACACATAAAAAAACAAATCAAAGAACATAAAGTAACTCCAATTAAGACAAAAATGGCACAGAACTCTCACGTGTGACAAATTGGTAGAATACATTAATAAAAACACATAGATTGGTGAACACCTCGAGACAAGGAAATCAAACAATGCAAATAACAGGAACAGAGATGAAAAACACAATAAACAACATAGGAGACTAGTTAAAAATCCTGAAACAATCACCTAGATTAACTCACGAATAAATATATCATGTGGCGCATAACAGTATCGCCATCCTAGAGCAATCATCATAGCCTTTTTATCTTATACTCATTGTTCCTTATAGACGCGAGTTTAAACAAAACAGTACAACTTATGCAAACATGTTAGATTTGTTGTAACATTTGGACTATTGTAGACCTTGTACGCTAGAACGATAGTGGTGAATAAAATACGAAAAAAGGTGAAAATACAAAAATTGAAGCCAGTGGTAAGTGGATAGACACAAAAGAAATTGGAATAAACCCCCCAAAGTGTATAGAGTGGGCATGGACAAAGAATTAAACAGTAGGCACCAAGTAACTCCAGAATCATTACTAGCGGCACCTGGTTGGGCGGGATATCATGGGCCAGAGGAGACCAATAAAAAAACATCGGGGATAGTGGGGTCTCACCTAAAATGACCTTCAAATTCTAAGTCCAAAGGCCTCGATGTGTCTTATGAAGTCTCCAACTTATTCCGCTGGATGCAGAAGGAATTCCTGGGGTATCATCATACCCAAATTGGTAACCTGTTTAGGCACAATAATAGCGAACATTGTAAAACACTTAAGATGATCTCACGAGAGTCATTGGTAGACCATACCAAATATTAAGGTCTCACCCAAAGTAAAGGTCAAGTTCCAAATCCATAAGCTTCGAAACGCAATGTGAAGCCTACAACTCATTCAGCTGGATGATATGGGAATTCCCAGGGTATCACCAAAGCCAGAAACGGGAACCTGTTCATGTATAATAATAAATATATTTGAGGTCATATGTATGCAAACCTCCAAATCTCCCAATACCACGTTATCCCAAATCCCTTAGCTTTATCAATTAAAATGGGCAAGAACTAGCAAGTGAACCCCCATACTTAAAGGGATAGGACATAATCAATTCAACATGAGCGATTGAGCGAAGTCCTCCTGCTTCCTCAGAATAGACTGCCTCATCAGCAATGTCCTAATATATCTAGGCCTTGATAACAGATGCTACTAATATAAAGCCGCTAATGGTTATGATGTAAGTTGAGGGGGTTAAAGGGAAGTTCCTTAACCTGAAAGAAATTGCGAAAATAGAAGAAATTGAACAAATTGTGCATGGTCGAGGCCGTACCCTCTGCATGAAAAACACTTGTCCAACTAAATCCCACATAGCACTGGACAGCCGAGATGTAACTACCCCACTGGTTCTCCTTGTGAGGCTGTAAACACCCAATATAGCCAAAATGGTAATGTAAGGAGTCCTAAATGAACATCAGGGGCTCAACCATGCATAATTCTTTCTATTTTCACAATATTTTTCAAGTTAAGTAACTTCCCTTTAGCCCCCTCATCTTACATCATAACCATTAGCGGCTTTATATTAGTAGCATCTTCTGGCAAGAAGATTATTTGGGAAATGCCGTAACTATGGTTCCCGTATGCTTTGGGGCGTAGGGCCTTGTTAGATTAACTTAAGGGGTACTGTGGATTTACCTGACGGGCTTAGGATTTTTACGGTCAGACAACTCAAAGCAGATTTCTATTAGCGAGAGTTTTTGTTGGTCGAACTGGCAGCCCTTCTGGACTTGAATTTACTGTTAGATTTGATTAACATTGGGCACCTGTTGTCAGGAGTATGTGTGGCCCAATTTCATATCCGAGCCCCTGATCTTTGACCACTGCGAAGGATTGGCTTATGTGGTGCGTTCTGTGTCTCACCATGCTGGAGCTGCGACTGCACCAACATCAAAAGATCTCTGTCACGACCTGATCCCCAGAGATTGGGTGCTGGTCCAAAAGCATGTAAGAAAGAACTGTCTTGACTCATGGTGGTGTGACCATACAAGGTGATATTGGTGACGAATACTGCTGTGAAGTTTGGAGGAATACAGAACTGGATACATGCTTCACATACCTTACACGTCTCAGGGCCCTCTGATGAAACAGCTCGTCTCCCAGAAGTGATTTCAGCTGTGATTGCAATGTCACCGAAGAGGGCAAGCCAAGCTATGGGGATTCCTGAAGAGGCTGGATACCTACCAGGTCAAACTGAGGGGAGTCAAGCTACACAAGACCCAGGTATAGACTCTGAGGGAGACAGTAACGTTGCGAGTGGTATAGAGTCTGACTCAGTAGAAGAGACTGGTTTTCATGTACAGTTGAGGAAGAAAAGAGGTCGCAAATGAGTCATGGCCTGTGAGACAGAAAAGAAGAAACTTGAGACTTTCATCTGAGAACGAACTTGCACCAAAAAGTGAATCATCTGAGTCCAATCTGAGTGAGTCTGAACAAGATCAGGGAAGTGTGAGGAGATCAAGGAGTACAAGAGTGCCATGTCAGAGATACTCCTCTGCCGAGTGGATTTATCTAGCTACAAATGCTGGGGAGAGCGAGGTCCGAGACTTTGATACTGACTGTCACGGTCCTGTTGAGAGTTCCTGGAATAGAGGCTAACGCAATCTTGTCATTGACTGTGCCTTATCCACCAAGGTTGAGTGGTTATACCAACTCTGATCGTGGGAGACATTGAATTCCCAAGCTTTGGAAATCAGCTACCTCCTCAGGAAATTGCAGTATTCAGAGCTGAACTGTTACAGCGAGTCATTGATGAGACTGGCTCTCATCTAATAGGCGATATAAATCGTAATTTGAACTATAACTAAAAATAGAAAAGAATTGTTTGAAAGAAGATATCCTAGACCCAAGTGGAAGAAGAGTAAAATTAGGTATTTTTCCTTCATAAAAACAAAGAGGGTTAAGGAAGTCTTCCAAGTTGTGTAAATATTGTGCCAAAGTCTATTGTGAGAATTGAGATCCAAAAAGAAGGTGTTTAAAGACTTTGTTGCCAGTACATAAGTGGCAGAGAAAAGAGACTCTGTGTTTTGATCCTCCTACAGCTACAATCCGAGCAGCTTTGAAAATGGTCTCTCGAAATTCGAATCGTCGGCACAAATGTATTATAGGTACACTTATTGTAGGTGTTGGAAATTGGATTTCTGGTTGGCTAGGCACTGCGCCTAAGCCAGGCAGAACCCACCACTCTAGTCAGGGCAAGGGAGTTACATGCTTAAATGACCCCTGCTCACCCCCTTGGTAGCTTGGCAGAGCAGTCAGGCTTATCCCAGAGGTAATGTGTAAAGCGTTTGCGCAACACACACATAGCAGCGACACACTAGGCACACCACAAAAGAAACCCCACACAAGGTTATATCAAAAGTAGCCTTTGTATTACTCATAAAACAGATTAGAACATAATCACATATACACTGTCCCACCTGGCACTAGGTATTACTTTACAGGGATCATATAGACTTACAAGGCCAATCTGGCCACTGTGATAACCATTAGAACTCACAATGTACAGTTAGAGAAACATACTAGTAATTACCGGTAAAGGTGGTCTTAGCACCACACATTAGGCATAAACATATTAGGCATACATACTAAATTAGCACCAGTGCATCCCAGTAACATCTGGCACAGTTCACATCTCATTAGCCCCTCTTGGGCATAAATATAACTGCCCACGCGCAACAATATGCCATCATGTCCCCGAGAGCCCACTGGCCCCCAAATGGCAGTCCCAGCGCTTCTGCGCTCTCTACCTGGACTGTGTGGTAGTTCTCTGGAGACTCCTTGCTCCACCCAGGCTCAGGGGCCTCTGTCGAGGTTCCACCCCACTCAGTGAGCCTAATCACTGCCCCTCTTCAGCGACCCTTCCCAATACGGGCGCCCTACTGGGCATGCTTGGGAATGCTGCGAAAGGAAGAATGCCCCCCAAAAGTAGGGATGTGGGGCCGAGTGTTACTCGGGCAGCTGCCCACTACCATCCGGGGTAGCTGCTACCCTGGAAACATGCGGGGATGCCGACTCGGCTCCTCACCTTCCTTTTCTCTCTGTTTTGGGAGAGGGGGAGCGCTGCTTCACCCCGTGTGGAGCAACCAGAAATCTCCTGCCCCCAACGTTGCCGTGCATCTGGGATCCTTCTTGTTCTCCCAGACCGCGTTTCCAGACTCCCACAGGATAGACACAGGTTCCTCTTCAATTGCGGACTGCACGCTGAATGCCTCTCCCACAGCCAGGCAACGCCTGACTTCCGGTGATGGCCAAGTCCTGCTCTCAGCGTCTGCTCTGGCTGCACGGGACCCCCCACAGTCAGGCAGAGTCTCTGCCTGACTTCAGGCCCGCAGCTAATTACAAAGCGAAGATCTCCGTCGATTCTGGAGAACCAGCGCGACTCCTCAATCTGTACCTGCCGGGCAATCATGCCCCACGAGCCCCCTTCTCTGGCTCAAGCAATAAGATTCAAATGCGCCTACCATGTGTTCCTGGTGCATGGGCACAGCGCTGAGGTGCACAGTAAGGACAAAGTGCTCTGCGCACTCTAGGGTGGTGCACCAAGCACAACACTCACCACGCGCTGCTGCTGGTCAAGCCCATGACATGGACTCAACACTTAGGACTCCTGCAGCGCCCCAAGTTCCAAAAGCACACAGGGCAGAGCTTGGCCCAGACAGACCAGCTCACAGGGTCCTCCAGTAGAGAGGGAGTCCTTCGTGGAGGTTCCTCCTGGCGCCCAGCAGTCCTTCAGCTCCAAGCAGGTACCACCTTTTAACAGCCCCAATACTTATATAAGTCAGTGTCTTTGTTCTTCCCCCTGGCACAGGCCTAAGCCCAGTCCAAACCAGTTCTGGGGGGGCACTTAAGAACATTTTTACTGTGCACAACAACCTCCTTTGTTAATAATAGGGCGGCAGAGCCAACATTGTGCAAGGCAGGCACAGTCCTATTCAGGTCCAGGTGCTACACCTCCCACTACTCCAAGTACAGATCAGCCTATTCAGCCTAGCACTGACTCACCCAACCTCTCTGGAGCCTCTCCACCTCCCCAGCCCCTGTCATCCAGAGTCAGACATGCAATACACAACAGGCAAGCACAAAGACACATAGCACACAGAAATGCCCACTTCTAAAAGTGGCATTTCTAAAATAGTGATAATAAATCTGCGAACACCATTACGCAGCATGTATTACCACTATTCCAAACATACCAAACTTGATCATGCTACTCCTCTCATATCAGGAATTACCACTGACCCACATATCAGGGAATCCCCAATGCATTCCTATGAAAGGGCAGCCTCACAGTAGTGAAAAACCAAAATGGCTGTTTGTCCCTGCCAAGACTTGCCACACAGTTCAGGCACATGTCCTACCTTTTACCTACAGTGCACCCTGCACATAGGGCTAGCTAGGGCCTACCTTAGAGGTGACTGTTATGTAGTAAAAGGGTAGTCACAGACGTGGCACTAACTTTATGTGCCACGTTACAGCGGCAGTAAACTGCGAGCACAGGCCCTGCAATGGCAGAGACCTGAGACAGGTTTGAAAGGTTACTTTGGCGGGTGGCGTAAGCAGTGCTACAAGCCCACCAGTAGCATTTAATTTACTGGCCTCGGGTATATTAGATACCACCTTACAAGGGACTGATAGGTAAATTAAATACGCCAAACAGGTGTAGACCAATCTTACCACGTTTACCATAGAGAGCACATGCGCTTTACACTGGACAGCAGTGATAAAGTGTCCAGAGTCCTAAAACCACCAACACCAGGTCAGAACAAATACGAGGAGGAAGGCGAAAATTTCAGGGATGACCCTGCAAAAAGGGCCAAGTCTAATAGTAGGAATGATCATAGTGATAGCTGTAGTTATTACTGAGTCCATTTTAAGCGCACACAAAGCTGAGGTACAGGGAGTGGGGTGTATATTGGGACATCCACATTTACCATTGCTGCCTCAAAAGAGGGTACATTAGGATCTGATAGAGGCTTAATAGAGCAAACTAGTCACTTGTTGCAAGTAGATTTGTCTAAGGGTGTTTACACGCTGAATGCTTATGCAAAGTTTCTGAATGAATATGTGAATACTATGGATGTGAGAGACTGTTACATGTCTATATGCAATTGCCTGCTTCGGTCTAGGAGGATATCGGGTACCATCACCTGCCCTTGACTTATGGGATTAGTTGTAGTTTGCTCCTTAGCATGTTTTATTGAAAGGGTCATTGCTAGTACTATTTCTACAAATTATGATTTGGTACTTTCAGAAGTTCTAGTCTACAAACAATCCAACATTTGCGCTTTGTAAATTAAATACATACATACACAGCCCGTAGGCCACACCAAGTGTCCCAGTTGCACGAGCAAAGCTACTGCCCACTGTTTGTACGGCGACCGAGCTTACTTGGGAAATTACCCATTGCTTTAGACAACATTCAGTGCACCACCAATAGGCAAATCTTTAATTTACCAAACTACACAAGGTACACCCAAAGTTTGGCCTGACCAGACAAGACTTGGAATCCAAAGCGTCGTTAAATACTACCATTCACTTGTCCCAGCTGACTCAGGAACTCTGAAAAAGGTTTTACTTGAGATCTTCAGGAATCCCAATAACCCCTGGGGAGCATATCTAATAAACGCGGCCAACTATCTAAATGACTAGCCTTGCGACAGTAACTACATCGTCAGTAATGATAGAGCGCCACTTTATTCTGAAAGTTGTAGGGGTGCATCATAATCACTGTTAGTCAGCACCCACCTATGTTACTGAAACTTATTAATGTGTGATTTAGAAATGTATCACTCACTCTGCTTATAATAGTGTGATTAGAAATGTAACCATGCCTTTCATGAAGAGCAATGTAGTAGTTCATTGCAAATGTATTTTAGTCAATGCATAATGATTGGTTTTCATGTAATGCGATGTATTAGATTTAAACGTGCACCATATTAAAGTTTGCACATGTAGTTTGCTTATTCATATATAAAGAGTAATGAAGTTAATGCTTATCGTGTGGTTTTAGAAGTGTGGGTTTAAACTGTGTAAAGGCCTGATCGCATATACGTTTAAATAGAAAGGCCTGTTCAGTTCTTATGTTAGCTAAATATTGTAGGCCGAAAATGATTTCCCTTGGTAAGGCTTTGGGGTTTCAGGATGTTAGAAAATCTCAGAGAAGTGGAAAGTTTCTCGTTCCCATGTTTCTGTTGCAGGTGCAAGGACACTTAACTCGTTAGACAGACTAACCCTTTGTTTTAGGAGTTAGGATGGTGCGAGAAGCCAATATGGGAGTATACCGGAATGTAGGGATGATACTTTCGGCAGAGAAGGTGCCTGGGACCCAAGGTCAAGCTAACCGTCGTTGGATGAAAGACAAGTTTCAGTGGAAAACTACTGGAAGAAGACCTGGATGAAGAGGTGTGCCGGAGGGCGTGTTCTATGTTTTTGGGATTTTGAATTAGGGACAGTGCCCCGTGGGTTGAGGAGTCGAGGTTTAGATAGGGCGCTAGAAGGAGCATCTTAGAGCGAGCTCTGGCTAAGTGAGTGCACATCTAAGGAAGTCTTCACTTCTGACACATTTTTACTCTTGCCTGGGAAAATGCTAATTAGGGATCTCACCTTAGAGATAGAGTAGGGATAGACTAACATGGGGGCATATCAACAACAACCGGCGATAATTATCGCTAAGTGCACTTAGCGCTAGGATAATTATCGCCGGCTAGCGTGGATTTTTATCGCTGAGATAGCGTGCTATTAGCAACGCTTATCTCATCAGCGATAAAAATCCTGGCACTAACTGGCTGATGTGAGATTATCGCTGGAAACCCAGCGATAATCTCACGTTAGCTTGTTGATAGGGACAGACAAACTTAGCCATGATATCCTCCTTCCATAGGATATCATGGCTAAGTCAGAAAAATACCAGACGTAAAAAAGCAGCGTTAACCGAGGTTAGCGCTGATTTGTTTGTCTCTTACCGGGTTAGCGATATTCTTGATAAAAGGAGAAATGTTGCTTAGCAACATTTCTCCTATTATTTTACTCTGGAACACCTCCTTTGCATATCATTAGAGATGCAAGGGGAAGCGTAGAGTAAAAGGGTGCTAACATGCCAATTTGCATGTTAGCACCCTGTTGTTGATAGGGTGCTAGTTTTATCTCTGCTTTTTTGGCTTTTAAAGCCAAAAAAGCTGAGATAAAGCCCTTGTTGATATGCCCCTGAATTTCTTTATAGGTAAATGATATCTAACGAAGGAGCATATCAACAACAACCGGCGATAATTATCGCTGAGCGCACTTAGCGCCAGGATAATTATCGCCGGCTAGCGCCGATTTTTATCGCTGAGATAGCGTGCTATTAGCAACGCTTATCTCATCAGCGATAAAAATCCTGGCACTAACTGGCTAATGTGAGATTATCGCTGGAAACCCAGCGATAATCTCACGTTAGCTTGTTGATAGGGACAGACAAACTTAGCCATGATATCCTCCTTCCATAGGATATCATGGCTAAGTCAGAAAAATACCAGACGTAAAAAAGCAGCATTAACCGCGGTTAGCGCTGCTTTTTTTGTCTCTAACAGGGTTAGCGATATTCTTGATAATAGGAGAAATGTCGCTTAGCGACATTTCTCCTATTATTTTACTCTGGAACGCCCCCTTTGCATCTCATTAGAGATGCAAGGTGAAGCGTAGACTAAAAGGGTGCTAACATGCGAATTTGCATGTTAGCACCCTGTTGTTGATAGGGTGCTAGTTTTATCTCTGCTTTTTTGGCTTTTAAAGCCAAAAAAGCTGAGATAAAGCCCTTGTTGATATGCCCCTGAATTTCTTTATAGGTAAATGATATCTAACGAAGGAGCATATCAACAACAACCGGCGATAATTATCGCTGAGCGCACTTAGCGCCAGGATAATTATCGCCGGCTAGCGCCGATTTTTATCGCTGAGATAGCGTGCTATTAGCAACGCTTATCTCATCAGCGATAAAAATCCTGGCACTAACTGGCTGATGTGAGATTATCGCTGGAAACCCAGCGATAATCTCACGTTAGCTTGTTGATAGGGACAGACAAACTTAGCCATGATATCCTCCTTCCATAGGATATCATGGCTAAGTCAGAAAAATACCAGACGTAAAAAAGCAGCATTAACCGCGGTTAGCGCTGCTTTTTTTGTCTCTAACAGGGTTAGCGATATTCTTGATAATAGGAGAAATGTCGCTTAGCGACATTTCTCCTATTATTTTACTCTGGAACGCCCCCTTTGCATCTCATTAGAGATGCAAGGGGAAGCGTAGAGTAAAAGGGTGCTAACATGCCAATTTGCATGTTAGCACCCTGTTGTTGATAGGGTGCTAGTTTTATCTCTGCTTTTTTGGCTTTTAAAGCCAAAAAAGCTGAGATAAAGCCCTTGTTGATATGCCCCTGAATTTCTTTATAGGTAAATGATATCTAACGAAGGAGCATATCAACAACAACCGTTGATAATTATCGCTGAGCGCACTTAACGCCAGGATAATTATCGCCGGCTAGCGCCGATTTTTATCGCTGAGATAGCGTGCTATTAGCAACGCTTATCTCATCAGCGATAAAAATCCTGGCACTAACTGGCTAATGTGAGATTATCGCTGGAAACCCAGCGATAATCTCACGTTAGCTTGTTGATAGGGACAGACAAACTTAGCCATGATATCCTCCTTCCATAGGATATCATGGCTAAGTCAGAAAAATACCAGACGTAAAAAAGCAGCATTAACCGCGGTTAGCGCTGCTTTTTTTGTCTCTAACAGGGTTAGCGATATTCTTGATAATAGGAGAAATGTCGCTTAGCGACATTTCTCCTATTATTTTACTCTGGAACGCCCCCTTTGCATCTCATTAGAGATGCAAGGTGAAGCGTAGAGTAAAAGGGTGCTAACATGCGAATTTGCATGTTAGCACCCTGTTGTTGATAGGGTGCTAGTTTTACCTCCACTTTTTTGGCTTTTAAAGCCAAAAAAGCAGAGATAAAGCCCTTGTTGATATGCCCCATAGAGATTGGAGTAATCATCGCTTGCCTTATGCTATTGGAGTTAACAAATTTTCTTACTGAGTTGGATGAGACTCCTGCGTAGAATATTCTTTGTATTAGTGCCCATTTATTTTATTTTCCGAGAATTGTGTAGAGGTGACGAACATTTGGTTACTCGAGGGGGGGAAGAAGCCCCTCCCGAGGATACTCCAGCACTTTATATGGCAAAGAATGTGGGATTGCATACTATAATTTGGCTTGAAAATTGGCATAAAATGACTCATGGTGAGGGAGAATTGATTTTCCCACGCAATGGTACTTTCAGGTTGGATGTGTTGTATCAGTTGAAATCTGTGATGTCTTCGTTGCAACCTCTGACTAGACCAACTCAGTTTGAGGCATTACATGCATGGATTAGAGCAGTGCATGACAGGAAAAGAGACAGAAGTCAAGAAAGAGTGAAGAAGTCAATCAGGGTATTCCAGGATGCGAGGTAGGATGCGCTAGAGAAGAGGTGGAGAGTGGAAACAATTGAGAGGGATAGATTGCACCCACTACTAGAGAAAACAGACAGTGCGAAGGCAAAGAGCGTAGACGAGGATGATAGTGATACGTATGACAGCTTGGTAGAGAGGTTGTTGTCGGAAAGACCGCCTCCGTTCAATCCAGATTCCTATGAAGGAAAGTCGGCTCCAGCGGAAGGGACTAGTGGATTACAGACTCAGTCAGAGGTGAGAGTAGTAGGGGAAATCTCGACAGGAACGGAAGACATGAGAATTCAGTCTGTAACAAGTACCGAAGATGGGAGACCAAGATAGAGTTGGTAGTCTAGAACAGTCAACTGCTGGATCAAGGAGTGTCATTGAGGGAAACGGGACAGCGAGCGGGATGGAACAGACTCCGAGACCTATAGAATGGAGTCGCCATTGCCAGCCACCGCAGACTCCTCTAGGGGACAGGAGGATGTGAGACCGATAAGACCAAGATCTTTGGCCGAGTCAAGATCAGATCTGAGAATGTGGGTACCGCCTGCGAGAAATTAGTGTGAGAGAACTGCAGAGAATGAGGAGCAAGGTAATTCAGGAAACCGACAAGTCTCTAAGAACATGACAGAAGAGAGTAGGTCTCGAGATCAGAGCTGCGAGTACGACGAACGGAATGGTGCAGCTTGTCGAGAAATATTGAAAGGCACCCTGAAATGGAGGATGTTAGATGTAGTGACATTGAAAGCAGAAATAGACGAAATAATAAATGGAAACTTGCCTCTTGAAAGGATATACATGTATGAACAAGATGAGTTACTTTTTGTAACGAAGGATGTAACTCGCAAAGGCAAGAACTGCACATGAGAACCTGACAGAGTTGGCTACGAAGTATGAGGTGGATTTGTCCAAAACAAAGTCATTACAGGGAAACCATAGGTTGCAGTATGGTGACCATGAACTGGAAGAGAAAAGGGTCATAGGGTTGAGAACCCATATCAGAGACTTGAATGTAGCGATGCGTGCATGGATCATGCTTGATAAATTGGAGGAAAGATGGTCCAAGAAGAAGAGTTCCAAAAAGATAGTAGGAGAGACGCCACCTCCAGGTGGAGGGACGGTAGGCATAGGGAATTTCCCTTCACGAGAGGTACAGAATGGAGGTTACGTGCATGTGCCTTGGAGTAGGGGCGATTTGGCTGCATTTACGAATGATTTCCCTCGGCTGAGGGAGAAGCCTGTAGAATGGTACAATCAGGTTGATCGCTTTGTCAAGATCTCAAAAGTGTTGTGGATTGATTTGAACATGTTGTTTGACATTGTGGTTCCAGGGGACTTATGGTCCGCATGTAAGATTGCTGTTGAGTGACCGACTTCAGAGCCAGAAAGGAATCCTATCACGAAAGGCCCGTCACCCTTAGTTATGAAAAAGGTGATCACGTGGTTAAAATCAAAAATTTTGCCTCAGGATATTGATTGGGTTAAGATAGATCGGACAGTCCAAGAACCAAAAGAGACGGTACATGAGTACTATGAACGTCTCTTGCAGGCCTTCAAGCAGTACAGTGGATTGGATGCTTTGGATTCAAAGGATATGGACAGTTTGTTTCGAAGTTTGTGTTGAGTTTGAGACCAGAAGTTAGTCTCATGATACAGCAACATCTGCTCTGTTGGCAGAACAAGCCGGTGGATGAGATTTTGCGATATACCAGATACTGCAGTGATGAGATAGATTTGAAGCACAGGAAGTTGAAAGACAAATTGATGCTTGTTCATATGCAAACGGCTCAAGTTCAGCCTAGTGGAGGGACGTTAGGAAGGAGACAGGGAAATAACCAAGGAGGAAACCAGAATGTTCAAGGTCAGGGAAGACCAAAGTCAGTTGATCCCAAGACAGGAGTGGATGTGGCGACATTGAAGAAGACCACTGCGTGTCATCTTTGTCACCAAATTCGACATTGGAAACGCGAGTGTCCCTTGAATCCGATTAACCAAGTGCAACAGGAAGTAGAGATAGTTCAGGTACCTGTACCTGAAGCAGTCCCTACAGTGAATAGACCAAGGTTGATGAAAGGGGGGACGTTCAGTCCGCAGGTACAAGTTCCTCAGCCATCTAGCAGTGCCGTAGCTAGGGGGGGCGGTGGGGGCGGTCCGCCCCAGGCAGCACTATTTTGGGGGCGGACAAAGGCATTCAGATAAGGCTTGGCTTGCTTTCGGGGACGTTCGGGGACAGGCAGAGAAGGAATAGGACTCGGGAAATGTCCTCTTCTTTTTTGTGCTGGCAGCTGTCCCCCCCTCTCTTCCTATTATTCCCTCTCTTTCTGTCTTGCTCCTTACATACTGACAACCGTAACTTGAAGAAACGGTTCACACCCTCTTTCCTTCTTTCAATTAGTTGCTTCCCTGTGAAATGGATCTAAAAAAGAAAAACACTCTTGAGGGAAATGCCCTTTTTCTGACATTTTCCTATTCTAAAGTGCAGCGGGATGGAGAGAAATAGAAGGTTTTAAATATGAAAAATAAATACATAACTAAATAAAGCAAGACAGAGTGGTTGCAAAGTGGCCAGATTGATTTTATCCACATCCAAACAACTCATCAGCCTCACTTTACAGACTTTGCAGTGAAGCGCTACTTTTGTTTTCTCGTCTTTCTTTGAACAGCATTGTTGTCCCCAGGTGGGGAAGTGCACCATTCCAGGAGGTACTGCAATACCTGGTTGATGGATAGATTGGAAAACAAAATGTGTACCATGGCTCTGTTTATGGATGTGGTCTTTCTAAACCATACTGCTTATGTTTATTAAGGATATAAGCAATGGCCATTGAAACGGTTCTTTTCAGGGCCCTGTAGTCATGTCCTTAACTTTTTAGGTAAAACCACTCGCTGATTTCTGAATAGTGAGTGAGAGATCGTTAATGTAACCATGTTGTTTCTGCTTACATTTTACATGCTTTACTTAATCTTGCATTTCCTATGAGTGTTTGCTTTTACTTTGTTTTTTTAGGCAGCATATTACTCTTATCAAGTGCATAATTTGAATTAAGACACATCCAAGTGTTTATAGTGGGAACAATTAGGTTGTAGCTGAAGGCAGTGCGAGTTTCTCTCAGTGGGGCAGTATGGTGTTCAGTGGGGAAGAGGGTGTGGCACTATGGCTAAAGCTGTCGAATTTGGAACTGGGTTCAGCCTTCATGACCAGTCCACCAGACCACTCTCCTGAGGGAGCATATTCCCATGCTAGACCTTACAAGGCCCCACTAGACATGAAGGCTTGATGTCTTAGCACAAGCAGGTGTACCCTAGTGGTGTCAATTGTGAGTTAACCTTGAAGGTCTGTCCACCACAATCCATACTGAAGTTCATCTCCAGTCTTGCGGGCAGACCTACGAAGCAGCACACCCTAGAGCAACAGTGATCCAGTCACTGTGACTCTGTCATTGTGGTCACATGAACCTTGGGCAGGTTAGGGTGGTGCAAACGGTGTGACCGCACTGGGTACCTATTTCGGGTGGGTGCGTAGTGTTTGCAAGTATATTATGGTTTAAAAAAAACGTGCTGCCACCTTCCTGGCCTCCAGCAATTTTCAGAAACAATAAAAATGTCATGATAACTTCGGTGATTAATGTTCTTCCTAGAGAGAGATCCGAGTTTTGTCAAGTGGAAGGGTTGACTCCTGGAAAAGTAGCACAGAGGGTTAATATGCCTGCTGCAAAGAACATGTACCATGCAGATCGCAAAGTGCACTGCTTTAATGGGGGGACCATGATGAATGGTCATTTAATGTCAGCTGTAGATGATGGATCCCTGAACAGTGTCATGTATGTGCATGTTTGCATTGTGCTGAGGGGATTACCAGGTAATTGTTCACGCAGCTCTCTGATGGATGTAACAGACGGTTTTTCTAAGTCCCCAGATAGATCATGCAGTCTGTGTGTTCTCTTTTGTACTGCCAGTCACTGCCAGTCACCGGTGTATTCAACTGTGTAGCCTTGGACCGTGTCATGTATGTGCATGTAACTTGCATGATCGAGGAAACTATTAGCGGCGATACTACGTGTCTCTCGGTCCTCTTTCAAGTGCTTGCCGTCCTTTTTCCCCAGCAACCCCCCACCCCAGGTGCGGCAATCTGAGGGATAGCCCCGGGCGCCACAAGCTCTAGCTATGCCTCTGCCACCTAGGGTTCAGTATAGTCAGCAGGGAACTCAAGCTTACCAACAGATGCCCTTGTTCGAAGGGTATGATGAGTTCAGCCCAGATCTGTTGGCATGACGGTGCCTGAGAGGGGAGGACAACTGCACACTTGGGGCAGTCTTGGAGGTAGACCAGAGGGGACCATTTGTGGAAGCAGATGTCGATGGTCACCCTACCACCTTTTTGGTTGACACTGGTGCTACCCGTTCTACTGTGAGATCCGCTGTAGTCCCTAACCTACCCCTCTCGGGACAATTGATTCAAGTTGTTGGAGTAGCAAACAAGAAAATGACCCGCCCACTGACAGAGCCAATTCCTGTGAGAATAGGAACTTTCCGAGATCGAAACCAGTTTGTGGTGTGTGACTCGAATCCAGTTTGCCTGTTAGGAAGAGATCTGTTGTGCAAACTAAATTGTACCATCTACTGCACACTGAAGGGAGTTGAAGTACAGACACAGGATGATGATGCGACCTTTAAAGTTGCAAATCAGCACTTGTGCATAGAAATGTACCCAGCGCTGACAGTGGAGGAACTTCCACTTAACTTGAGAGATTCTGTGTCACACGAGGTGTGGGACTTCACCGGAGAAGAGATCGGGTTGATCAACGGTGTAGAGCCAGTGAAGATTCAGGTCAAGCAAAACATAGAATTACCTAGGACGCCCCAGTACAATCTGTCACCCGAGACTATTGCAGGGATCAAACCTGTAATCGAGTCTATGATCAAGCAGGGAATTCTGAAGGAGATCATGGGTAGCCCATGTAATTCACCTATCATGGGATTACAGAAACCGAGTAGGAAATTCAGGATTGTGCAGGACCTGCAAAAAGTCAACACGATAGTTGTTCCATGCTGTCCGGTGGTACCGAATCCATCTGTGATTCTGTTTCAGATTCCATGTGAAGCTGAGTGGTTTACAGTGATTGATCTGTGTCAAGCATTCTTCTCGATCCCACTCCATGAGGAAAGCCAATTTCTTTTTGCTTTCCAGCTGGAAAACCATGTATTAACATGGTGTCGTATCCCCCAGGGGTACACAGAGAGTCCATCGATCTTTATTCGGATCTTGAAGAAGAATCTTGAGAGTCTTGTGTTGCCACAGCACTCTGTTCTGGTGCAATACATCAATGACTTGGTCGTTGCCTCAGAAACAGAAGATGCTTGCAGGATTGATACCATTGCTTTACTGAATCATTTGGCAGAGAATGGACACAGGGTGTCCCCAAACAAATTGCAGTACTGCCTGAGTGAAGTGCAGTACTTGGGTCACATAATTGAGAAGGGCAAGAGGAAGGTGTCACCAGATCGCATTGAGGCAATTATGAACATGCCTGTGCCTACCACACAGAGAGAAGTCAGAATGTTCTTGGGGATGGTTGGCTACTGTCGCCAATGGATTCCCAACGTCTCCTTTGAAGCAAAGCCTTTACAGCGGATGACACACAAGGATGTGAGTGATCCAGTACCATGGGACAACGACTGTTTAATGTCGTTTTTAAGGCTGAGAGAAGCCATGTGTCGTGTTCCAGCCTTGGGAATGCCTGATTACAACAAGGCTTTCTCGTTGTTCTGTTGCGAAAGAGAAGGTTGAGCATTGTCAGTTTTGACTCAGAATCATGGAGGTGTCTGTAGACCAGTTGCCTACTTTTCAACTACTTTAGATCCAGTAGCTTCTGCATTGCCCGGATGTCTCAAATCTGTTGCTGCAACAGGTGTCAGTATTGAAAGGTGTGAGAGTATTGTCATGGGACATTCACTTACAGTTTATGTGCCACATTCTGTTGAACTGTTGATGATGAGGACCAAAACACAGCACCTCACAAATAACAGATTAACACACTTGAGCAAGTTATACTTGCCGCAGAAAATTTGACTTTAAAGAGGTGTTCTGTTTTGAATCCCACGACATTGATGCCCATTCCAAATGCAGATGGTGAAGATTGTGAGGACCATGATTGTCTCGATGTGACTGATCTATGCACCAAACCGATCCCAGACATTGTCGATTAACCGCTCCCTGATCCTGATTAAATTTTCTTTGTGGATGGTTCATGTTTAAGGGACAATGTTGGTCGATTAAGAGCAGCATTTGCTGTATGTTCCATCACTGGAGTGATTGAAGCTGCTTGTTTAGAGGGAGTACACTCCGCACAAGTAGCTGAAATCGTTGCTTTGACTCGTGCCTTGTTTGGCTGCTGACCAGATCCGGATAACGATCTACACTGACAGTCAGTACGGGTTTGGGGTGGTTCATAACTTCGGGCAGCTATGGTCACAGAGAGGTTTCATGACATCTTCAGGTTTGCCCATCAGAAATGGGGAATATGTGAGGCAATTGTTGGAAGCATTACAGTGTCCCAAGGAAATTGCAGTTGACAAATGTTCTGCTCATGGGAGAGGGACTGATTTTGTTTCATTGGGTAATAACTATGCAGATGAGGTTGCCCGTTTCTGTGCAGAACAAGAATGTATATTTACCGGAGGTTACACTGGAGAAAGCCAAGAAAGAACCGAGCTCAGCATGATGTTAGCCATGGCAGACACCTGGGAGGAACTAAAATGATTGCAGGATGAGGTTACCGACCAAGAACGAGAGGGCTGGATAAGATCAGGATGTGAGAAAGGAGATGTGGATGTGTGGGTCTCGAGTGATGGTCGAGCTGTGTTGCCGGAAAGTTTGTTGAGCCCAATGGCAAGATTGATACATGGTGCAGTACATCTTGGCTGGGATGCAATGGTGCGAGTGTTTAAACAGACGTGGTACAATCCGAAGTTTTGTGCGGTTGCTGAAGCTGTATGCCAGAGGTGTGTCACGTGTCAACAGATGAATGCAGGAAAGAAGAATGCCGTAACTTTGAGTCACATTGGGAGGTCAGGAGGGCCTTTCAAAAGAATGTAGTTGGATTTCATTGAGATGCCAAAGTGTAATGGGCTGAGGTATATATTAGTCGTGGTATGTGTGTTTTCAAGGTGGGTGGAGGCTTACCTAACACGTAGATGTGACACACTTACCGTAGCTAAGCTATTGTTGAGGGAGCTCATCCCGAGGTTCGGTTTTCCCAGCTCTTTGGAGTCGGACAGAGGGACACATTTCCACAGCAAGATTATGAAATTGCTCTGTGCTGCCTTGAATGTGGATCAGAGATTACATTGCAGCTACCGACCAGAGGCGCCCGGGATTGTGGAGCAGGTTAGTGGAACTTTGCAAGCACGGATGCACTTCGACATCTCTGAAATGGCCTGATGCACTGCCCTTGGTTCTCATGAGCCTTCGTAGTGTTCCAGATAGTAGAACAGGGTTATCAACTCACGAGATCCTGATGGGGAGGGCAATGCGATTAGCAGCGATACCTGCTACTGCTCAAATTAACATCACTGATGACTTAATTCTCGACTACTGTAAGGGACTGGCTGACGTAGTCCGTTCTGTGTCTCAGCAGGTACAAGCAGCAACTGTTCCAGCCGCAAGTGACCTGTGCCACGACCTGTGTCCGGGAGATTGGGTGCTAGTTCGCAAACACGTGAGGAAGAGTTGCCTAGATGTCCGTTGGCGTGGCCCGTACCAGGTAATACTGGTCACAAACACGGCAGTGAAGTGTGGAGGGTTGCCGAACTGGGTGCATGCCTCCCATACCCGCAGAGTTCCAGCAGTTGGAAGAAACAGCCCCTCTCGTGAATTAAAATACAGCTGAGGTTGCAGGGCCATCTGAGAGGGCAAGTCAAGCTGTGAGGGTTGCTGACGCAGTTGGTTGTGCACCGGCTAGAGCTGAACGGGGTTTTGTCAATCAAAGCCCCGAATTTGACTCGGACAGAGAAAGCATTGCTGTGGGTGGAGTAGAGTCAAATTCAGCCGAAGAAGGAAGTAGTGCACAGGGTACCCAGAGGGAGAGCAGAAGTGCCATGAGAGCAGAAGAGGTTTGGCCCGTGAGCCAGAGGCGGCTGAACCTGAGGTTGGCACCTGAAAGAGATCTTGCCCCAGTTTCTGAAACGTCTGAACCTGAACAGAGTGACGAAGAGCAAACCCGAGGTGGTCTGAGAAGATCCCGAAGAACAAGAGTGCAGTGTCAAAGATACGCCTCACCGGAGTGGACATACGTTGTGACTGATGCCAGGAGTGGTGAGCTCGGGGAGGCTGAAGTCCTTGACGTTGGTCAGCGAATTTCCGAACCTGAAAGTGGATGTTTTGCTGTTGGTCCAGGGAGTGGAGATCGAAGGAATACTGACTCTCACTATTTCGAATCCTCCACGTCTAAGCAGAATTTGTGAACTAGTCCTGGAGAAGCTGGTTTTTCCAACCTTTGGTTATGTACCTGCGCATCAGGAATTAGTGTGGCTACGTCTTGAACTTTTGCAGCATGTTTTAGAGATTCTGGGAGCTGATCCTATTTTGGACTGAAAGTGAACTTTGTTATAAATAAACGTCTATCAAGAAGATAACCTAGGCCAGAATGGAAGAAGAAAAAATTAGGGACTTTCAGCGAAAACGACGAAAGAGGGCTAGGGAATTCTTTTTGTGGACTGTGTAAATAAGGAACTGAAATTGCAAGGGGATTTCCAGCTCTTGAAATATTGTTCGAACTGGTTAGCAAGCGACATTTGGAGGAGAAAAGAGACTCTTAATGGTTTGCTGCTGAAACCAAGAACTTTGAGAACTTTACGAGATCATGGATGCTGGAAATACTCATCGTAGATGCTAATTAGTAGTAGGTACACTTGTAACTGGAGTGATAATTTCTATAATCGTAATAGTTTTAGCTTCATATATAGTTTCACATGAGCAGGAAGCGGGGGTACAGGGAACACCTACACCTAGCACTTCTAGTCAAAAGGAGGTCACTATAGGAGCTGAAAAAGCTTTACTAATCGAAGAGAGTTGTAGATTTCACATAGATTTGTCTAGAGGTGATTTTAAGTTTAATGCGAATGCGAGCCTGCTACATGAGTACGTGGATGCGATGGATGCAAAAGACTGCTACGTGTGCATGCAGTTACCTGCCTCAGTGGATGAGGGTATCGGATATCATCATCTTCCACTGACGTATGGAGTTTCTTGTAGCTTGTTGCTTAGTATCTTCTATGACAGAGGTCAGTTTGAGTATTTCTTTTCCAATTACGATGCAGTGCTTCCTGAAGTTCCAGCTTACAAGCATTTGAATAAGTATGATTTTTATAAGTCAGAGGACAGACTTCGGAAGCATTTCATACCGTCTTTAGAACTGGATACGGCTTATGCTCATCGGCATAACTTGACCTGTTCATTGTCAGATGTAGAGAAGAAATTTGTAGATCAGGTAGAAGATAGATATAGAAAATTAACACATGGTACATGCTGTTTGGGAATTATCTTCCCGAAGATTTACCATGCAGAAGATTTGGAGCTTTTTGAGGATAGACGGCATACGAGAGCAAAGAGAGCTGCGAGTGCAGGAGTCGTGATTGGAGACATCTTTGGAGCAATGATACCGACTTTGGGTGTGGTCTTAAATGATGTGAAGTTCAGAAGATTGGCGACTGTGGTTGATGAGTTGTCAATGAATACAGCAAAGTCGTTGTACTGGTGGATGGAGAGATGTTATCGATAAGGATGATGGTTTTGCAGAACCGCCTTGCTTTAGATGTATTATTAGCAAAAGTGGACGGAGTCTGTGAATTCTTGAAAATTCAGGAATGTTGGATGTATATTCCAGATATCAGCAAGGATCTGGAGAAATATATAGACAACATTACCACGATCCATCATGAGATAGAGGATTTGACCGAAGAGAGGGTGTGGGAAAAAATTGGTAAAGGATTTGGTCGCATGGGAAGTTGGTTTGCTAGCTTGGGGAAAGGGTTCCTTGGCTTTGTATTAAAACCACTTATCATTGTTGTGGTTTGTGTGGTTTGTTTGTGGGGATTCATCAGAGCTTATAAGTGGTATAGGGGAAACAGAGTTGAGAGAGTTCTCAGAGCGAGTGAAATGTGAATGGCCAGACTGAAGGACAGTCAATATCAGGACCTTAAGAATAGAGAGAGACTCCAACGGGGGAGGATGGCAACAAGTACTGTTTAGATCGGTTCTTTCTCCAAAGGAATTGTGAAATGGTGTGATGACACTAGTCATCAAAGGGGGGAACTGATAGAGCGCCACGTTCTTCTGAAAGTTGTAGGGGTGCATCATAATCACTGTTAGTCAGCACCCACCTATGTTACTGAAACTTATTAATGTGTGATTTAGAAATGTATCACTCAATCTGCTTATAATAGTGTGATTAGAAATGTAACCATGCCTTTCATGAAGAGCAATGTCGTAGTTCACTCCAAATGTATTTTTGTCAACGCAGAATGATTTTTTTTCATGTAATGCGATGTATGAGATTTAAACGTGCACCATATTAAAGTTTGCACATGTAGTTTGCTTATTCATATATAGAGAGTAATGAAGTTAATGCTTATCGTGTGGTTTTAGAAGTGTGGGTTGAAACTGTGTAAAGGCCTGATCGCATATAAGTTTAAAGAGAAAGGCCTGTTCAGTTCTTATGTTAGCTAAATATTGTAGGCCGAAAATGATTTCCCTTGGTAAGGCTTTGGGGTTTCAGGATGTTAGAAAATCTCAGAGAAGTGGAAAGTTTCTCGTTCTCATGTTTCTGTTGCAGGTGCAAGGACACTTAGCTCGTTAGAGAGACTAACCCTTTGTTTTAGGAGTTAGGATGGTGCGAGAAGCCAATATGGGAGTATACCGGAATGTAGGGATGATACTTTCGGCAGAGAAGGTGCCTGGGACCCAAGGTCAAGCTAACCGTCGTTGGATGAGAGACAAGTTTCAGTGGAAAACTACTGGAAAAAGACCTGGCTGAAGAGGTGTGCCAGTGGGTGTGTTCTATGTGTTTGGGAATTTGAATTATGGACAGTGTCCCTTGGGTTGAGCAGTTGAGGTTTAGATGGGGAGCTAGAAGGAGCATCTTAGAGCGAGCTCTGGCTAAGTGAGTGCACTTCTAAGGAAGTCTTCACTTCTGACACCTTTTTACTCTTGCCTGGGAAAATGCTAATTAGGGATCTTACCTTAGAGATAGAGTAGGGATAGACTAACTGAATTCCTTTTTAGGTAAATGACATCTAACATAGAGATTGGAGTAATCATCGCTTGCCTTATACTATTGGAGTTAAAAATTCTTCTTATTCTGAGTCGGATGAGACTCCTGCGTAGAATATTCTTTATATTAGTGCCCATTTATTTTCTTAACCGTGCTGAGGTGTTTGTATGTGCATTTATTTTTGGCTCTGTAATAAATTCCTAAAAGTCAAGATTCGGTGTCAGTGGTCCTTTGGAGTTAGGAATTGATTTCATTGATTATGTATTAAAAAATTTAATTTCCTCCCCTCTACACTATTTAGCAGATAAAAAGATCCTGGGGACCAGAGAGGATTCTTGGTGATGGCACGGTAGATAAGAATCCGGCTTTCTAAGTAGCATCCGACACCATTAAATTAACTCTGAAAATAACAGGTGCTGTCCATTTCTCGAAAAGCAGACTTTGAGATTATTCCGGACGCACCTTACGCCCACATAATTGCTAACTCGTATGAAATAGCAAAGATGCAGCACTAGTTAAAAGTGGCCTTAAGCAGAACAACCCAAGACTAAATATTTAATGCAAGATTAATGGCTGTGCTGCTTCAAGAAAACAGAAGCAACTGGGCAAATCGGCTCAGTGCTCAGAGCTGTAGGTACTGTGATTACAGGCGAGAAACAATGGTCCACCGTTTATACTGCTGGCCATGGTTTTTAACTGCACGCTACACCTTACTGAAGCCAATGTTTTTAACCCAGGAAATTTTAACTTGTAAAGAAGCTTGAATTTACTGTCTAAGTACTAACAGACTGACAGACCTATCTCGCTTTGGCAAATTTTTTAACATTTTGGGCCTGATGTACGACCATGACAATTTGCGACTCGCAAATTGCGCTCGATTGCAAGTTGCAATTTGCCATGTACATCAGTGTCTGAAACACTGTTTGCATTCCCAATGGGGTCGCAAATTGCATGCCTCATGAATATTCCTGAGGCACTCGAAATTTGCGACACAATTGGAAATGGCTGGCCCTCCCAGGGATGGTGGCCTGCTGGGCTCAGCAGACCTCCATGTCTGGGACTGCTTTTAAATAAAGCAGTTTTTTATTTCAATGCAGCTCGTTGTCCTTAAAGGAAAACGGGATGCATTTAAAAAAGAAAATGAAACGTTTTCGTTTCATTTTTTAAGGTCAGGTAGTGGTCCCTGAGACCACTGTCTGCCCTTAAAAAATATTTTCCCCTGCATTTGCAAAGGGGAAGGGGTCCCATGGGGACCCCTTCCCTTTTACAACCCCATTACCACCCTCTTGAAGACAGCGGTAAATTGCGAGTGATTTGCGACCGCAATTGCAGTCGCAAAACATTCCTACATGGGGCAGAGAGTTGTTATTAGGAAGGGACGCCCTTGAAACACCCCTTTCTAATAGCGTGGCGCAATTCCTATTTAACGAGTCGCAAATAAATTGCGACTCGCTAAATAGGAATTGCACATGGCCTTATTCGTTTTTGCATGCGCAAACGCGTCGCTAACCCGTTTGCGCATGCAATTTAGGGTCATACATCTGGCCCTTTGCATAGCGCCATAAAAAGACTGGAAACCCAAGTGTAATTGCGGGAAAGGGTAACACTCACTTACAAGGTCAGCACCCAGTAACCCATGCTCTACTTTATATTAGTATCAAAACATCTTGGTCATATTTTTTTGCCTTGCTTTTTTCAGAAGTTTTCAAGTAGTTGCATATTATGTAATATTTCGGCTTTTTTGTGTCTATATTGCACTAATTTTTATTGATTGACACAATAAAGAGTTCTTTCTCTCACAGTCATGTGATTCCCATAATATCCGGGAGTCTTTGTCACAGTACTGGGGTGATTGCATAGTAATGTTCGAAGGAAAAGCGTCTATTCTCTTTGGTTGGCAGTAACTGCTGGTGACACAGACACTGAAGCAGACCTGGATGCCCAAGATAGGCAGGGATGGTGACATTTCTTGTGCATCAGTTCCGGTCACGTCAAATGTTTCCAAAATTGCAGCTGTTTGCGACTTTAGTGTGGACATTTGGCCATCATTTTGTGCATATTTCAGGATCGGCAGATGCAGTGCTCGGCAATATATTGATGTAACTTCAATGGTCTCAGAAGTTGTATTACTTTCATGGATGTTAGAAGGAGACCCTCCAGCGGTACCTCAAGCACTGTCTCTTGCAAGCAGTGTATGCACCAGAAGACCAATCTCACTTGTGGACCACTCATTTTACCAATTGCTAGAGTCCAATAGTCACTCAGTACTGATTGCCAGTCAAAGCCGAGATAAAATGCCAGGCCTCACAGAATTTCTGTTTAGTGGATAGCCAAACTCCATGTTGTTAGTTGAAATGTTTTTTTACTAGAAGAAAAATCAAAATGCCACAACAATGATAAGTAGGATTGTAGGGAATCCAACAAACAGACTTGTGAACAGTGAATAAAAGAAGGGCGGAATCAGTCCCAAAAAGTCTTAAAAACAGACAATATGTCAGATCCAATGGTTTTGAAAAGGTGCAGTTTGCCGTTGGTGTTTAATGAGCTGAAGATAGTGATCACAAAGTCTGCAAAGTGGGTAGGATATTGGGTTTGTAGGAGCTTTTGAATATCGGAAGCAGTGCAGGTTGTTTGTAGATCAAATGTTTCTGGGCTGAGGTCAAAGGAGCTTTTTTTGGTATTTCAGTTTGTCAAAGTGCATATTATCAGCATCTTTCGAGGCCAAGGGGTGTGTTCAAGTACCCTTTGGGGTTCTGTTCTGTTTTAAAACAGTCAAAAGAGGGTTACTAATTGTTGAACTGCAAGGCACTATAATGCCCTTCTTTACAATTGATCTAAGATAACTTTTTACGTCGCACCTTGCTTGTGGCTTCAGATTATATTAATCCTCACTCCATAAAGAAACGACCTATGGATGAGAACTTTTATCCCAGCCTGTTTGGTTTCTGTACGAGACTGCAGCCTGGTTCAGAGATCATGCCCTTGAATATGTTTCCCTGATATCTAGGGGTACTAAGGAGAAAAAACTTCTAATTCATTACCCCCACACCTCAAAATGCATCCCTAATAAAGGCTTTGTGATTGTTTCAACGGGGTAGTTAAAATTTATGAGAAATGAGGGTGTGTTAATGATGTCATAGACTTGTTCAGCTCCATTCTTTTTTTCAGTCTGGTAGCTCTGCATGTCAGATTGAAGGATGCTGCGTTAGATGCTGAGCAGGAAGTGGCAGGTGGGGAACTCAAAGGACTTTCGAGGTGCTGGGTTGCTTAGAGTGCAGGCACATGTACGCTTTTTGGTGATACCCTTGCTTGAGTGTATGGTCTGGGCACTAGGGGCCTCATGTAGGTAGCATACCAGTTACCACTTCTTAAATACCGAACGTTACCGAATCGGTATTTAAGAAGTGGTAACTCGTATGTAGGTAATGAGTCGGTAATTTTTACCGATTCGTTACAATTCGGTAATTACCGAATCGGTATTTACCGATTCGGTAATGAGGCATACCTTCCCATTGAGGGGAAGGTATGCCTCATTACCGAATCGGTAAATACCGATTCGGTAATGGTGGAGAACATGCAAGGGTGGCAGGGTGTCACATTGACACCCTGTTGCACCCCTGATTCGGCCATGTGTGCACATGTGGCACACATACATGCCCTAAGGGCATGTATGTCTGCCACATTGCACACTGCTAAGCGCTGAAAAATGCTTATACACATACATTAATTATTTACCACCAACTATTAGTTGGTGCTAAATACCGACTCCTAAACACACCCACACACTCCCCCTACATCTCATTTTTGGATTCGGAATTTACCGAATCGGTATAATTACCGAATCGGAAAAATTACCGATTCGGTAACATTACCGATTCGGTAATTTTCCCGATTCGGTAATTTTACCGATTCGGTAAATTCCGAATCCAAATATTGTCCCCCTACATACCAATAGCCAAAATACCGGTCGGTAACGGTATAATTACCGAAAATCGGCCGTTACCGACCGGTATTTGGCGACCTACATGAGGCCCTAGATGTTCTAACCTCTGGTGATGAGGATGTCAAACAAATCTGAGGAGATCAGTGTAAGCTATCTTCTTGTGAGGAAAAGAATGCCTAAATAGCGTGCTAAGTTCAACACTGTCAGTAGCTTGGATGAGTAGGGAGTGTGGCAAGATGAGCATGAATTAGTGGGGTTTTGCTGTTGGTGGTGAGGATGACTTGTGAATGGGATGTGTATGATGTTCTATTGAGTATGTTTGTGGATGCCTATGTGGTTACGGTGTGTGATACAGTGTGTACTAGGCCTATGACACATGATATTATTAGTTAACCTGAAAAGCAGACACTCTAGTACTAAGACCTTCCTGGCCAAAGTAGGGGATGCCCTTGCCTCTTTGCCTTTAGCTGAGGTCACCCATTCAAAGATACTGAAGGATTATGAGATAAAAGGTGGCAGTGCAGCAGGCCCTGGGGCAATTTGGTCATTGTAAGGCAAATTGGGGGTTATTGGGTTGGCGGCGCCATTCGATTGGTTGATTTTGAACTAGTGATGGGCATGCTAGCACACATGGGTTTTGACACAAAGCGCAACCGTCTAGCGTTTTTAGACGAGGGTTTGCACCACAAAATAACAGCTCCTTGAAACATGGATATGTAGAAAATAAGTTTCTTTTCTACAGTCTTTTCAAAATGTACATGTATGCTGCATCGTGCAGAACCTAGGCAAGGGAGATACCAACTATATAACAGGTAGTACAACATGTGGAATGTACAACGCCTATTCTAGACATCATGCACACATTTGCACCATGGTGCAAAGGTGTATGGACGGTGCTAGGCAGTCTGAAAGTGCTACAGCACTTGGAAGAAGTTCCTACTCTCTTCCTCTGATGTAACACAGTGCATCAACGTTAGTTGCTGCCTTGTGTGAAATAATAATGCATAAACCTTATATACATGATTGCAGTAAGCCAAAATACATGAGTGTGCTCCTAGGGTGCTTTCTTGTTCGTGTCATTTATTTACATGACTAAACCAGTTATATTGAAAGATTGATGTGTTTGAATGTGGGGGGGGGACCTTTTTCTTCAACAATTTCTAAGCCTTTGATTAATAAACCAGACAGTTTGAATTTAGATTATTTATACCGCAAAAGTAAATCCCTGGGAATCACTGTTGACCCAGGTTCTTCTTTGAAACAAGGGTCAGTCATATTTTTCATGGTGGTGCACCTTGCATTACATTTGTGGCACACTCTCAGTTTGGCAGCTAGGCAGCCAGTGATAGAGACCAGCGGTGTAGTTACTATTGATGCTGCAGCTGCGCAGGCACCGGGGTCTGAAGACCTTAAGGGCCCACTGAACCCTGACAATTGCTATACTTTATGACACGAACAGCAGCCATAAAGGCATTTTTTAATTACACAAACTTCAATTAAAGATAACATTATCTATTTAACAACATGCAATATACATAATGCAATCATTGATGCAGCCAGTAGGTCTGGCATAGGGCCGGACTGGCCGTACCGGGCATTGGGCGTTTCCCTGGAAGGGCGGGGGCCAGTTTTGGAGTGGTGGGAGCTGGTTTTGTTACTGGAGGCGAGTTTAGCAGTGGCGCTGCAATATCAGCACCTAGTAACAAATGCAGCAAGCAAGTGTTTCCAGCCTTCTGGAGCCAGGCAGTGCTTCCCCAGGGGCTGGTCCGAGAAAACATCCAGGGCTGCTTTGGGTTCCCCGTCCGGCCCTGTCTGAAAATATAATCTAGTAGTACTGACTTTGTCAATGTTTGTCATAATTGTGTTTACATAAGATTACAAAGTAATGTATACCCCACAGTCCCAAAACCTTGTTATATCATCGTATAGACCCTCCCGATATTTTGTTGGTATGTTACAACATTCAGATGATACATTTGGATGATTTATTTGAGTGTGATCTACTGATCCATGTTGGAGGTCTGCACATCTGATGATTGCACAGCTAATTAGCTCAAGGAGTATCACTACCCTTCTCTGCAGCATTCCCATTGTAAAACCTTAATTGTCCTCATGTGGTCTTGTTTCAATTGGTTGTAGGGATGATAAAGCATCTGCTGAGCCCAGTACAAGGCAAGATCATGAAGCCAACCTTTTGATCTGGACTTTGGTTGCATGAGCCATGCCGTGGCCATTCTGTTCTTGGCCAGTAATAGTAACAAAACGAAACGTTTTTGAGAAGGGATGGAACTTCAGCCATGTACTCATGGAATGATATTAGTAGTGATAGGTCTAAAGTAGGTATGTATGCATGTAGTATTTTCATAGCACGATAATCACCAAAAGGCAGTGGGGCACTGTAGAGGGTTAAAGACAAGTATAAATTCAACAAGTTATAGGAGAGGTACTTGAGGTACTAGAGGTACTTGGTTTGGGGACTGGTAATGCGTTGTGCACTACTTAGTCCATAGTCTAATGGTGTCCTGGCTGCAGGTGTGCAGAGGACCACCAGAGATGATGAGTATTTCTGCAAGATAAGTGGAGGTACTGGTAATGAAGGTTTTGTAAATGATGCAGCTGGTTTTTAGGTCTCGCCTCATCCAGCGCATGCGCTGGTCTGGCCGAGACATTTAGTAGCTGCTTTGAAAAGTGCTACCAAAGAGGCCACCAGTTTACTGTCATACGCACAAGCGTGCACGCGCATCCCTAGCGTGCTTTAGCGCGTCATCGCGATCACTTTCGCTTTCAGAGTGATCGCGAGGACTTTTACGGCCACGTGGCGTTACTTTTACTGCCGCACAGCCAATGCTTGTTTTGATTATTGGTAGGAAACGAGAACTAAGTTACTGTGTTCAAATACATTGCCATCTGAGAACATCTTTTAAATGACCCAGGGTTGTGCCATATGCTTTGCAGATCCCTCAGATTGCTGATTGAGATCTGCTCAAACCACAATACCTGCAGGCCACAGGTTTGAACCCAGGGAGCGTTCGCCTGCTCCTTCATCCTTGGAATATTGACACAAAGAGAGACATTGAGTTGGTTGAAAAGGACTCATCACTTCTGAACTGAGCAGGAGTTTGGAGTAAAGAGTGCCCGTGTGTGTTAGTGAGGATCAAGACTTTATTACATCCCTGCTTACTATAGTTCCACATTTCTTATACATCTTAAACCGAGTACAGTACATAAAATGTGCGCTTCCAGTGAGATATTCTGTAGGGTCATTGCAAAACGCGTACTTTTAAAAAGTTTTGTTGAGTGTTTTTGTTGTTTACAACGGTTTTGACAATAAAGGGTTATGTGGGAATCAATGGCAAACATTACAGTAAGATTCAGTAGTATAATGGTGACTGGAAGAAGCATAAGAGGGCCAGCTTCTGTCACAGGAATTGGGCAAACCAAGGTGGACTAACAACTTGTCCTTTCATTTTGGAACATGCCGAAAGCATGGTTCGGGTTTTGATGGCGGAGATGAAGCAGTACATCTCTGATGTTTACAAACTATTCGTTGGCGCTGCGCTGTGAGCAGAGATTGTCGTCGGCCTCCTGTGCCTCATGATTGCACCACCGTCTTGTCGTCAGTGCTTTCTGCTGTTCGTGGCCCTTTAACTTGACCCGCCCCTTGTGATAACGGCGGCTCCACTTTCCACATGCACTTGCTTTTCTCCTGTATATAATATTTTCTTCCCTGTGACCTGCAAGAGGCCTTCCAAGAAGTGATGCATGTCAGCAATATTTAAAATGAACAGAATTTGATGAATAAATCCTCCTTGTTTCATATGGGCACGCACAGTTTTTTTATTTCGATTGAAATTTACACATAGCACGTTTGCTTCCTATCACGGTGCACAAAACCAACATGGAGATTTCGGAGAGATGCCCTAGATCCGCCACGGATGTGCCAAGGGAATTCTTGCTGTGTGCAAGTGTATTGTATTTTGACAACAGCTGCCAGGAAACATTTCAGAGCAGAGCTGGAAATTATTGGCGTGGCCATTTTACCAAAGCAATTCCTAAGTTAACAAGCATTGGAATAGCCAATAGGTCTCGCCTTTGGGACCTTATATGTGTTTAGTTATACAGCACAATATCCTTGGTGCAACAACATCAAGTGTTGCATGGCTAAACACTTATAAGGTCCCAAAGGCGAGACCTATTGGCTATGCCAATGCTTGTTAAGACAGTGTGAGCTAGAAAGGGGGGTCAATGACGTTCCATCAGGATGAGAGAGATTCAATCATATTTCTTCAGACCTTGGCTGAGACGTGCTGCAGCATGTAGGATGACTGTTAAACCTGGCATCCTTAGGGTGGTCTTCTCCCAGAATGTTTGCCTTTACGTCCTGTTTTTACTGATTGTTCGCCTTCGGAATCTGAGCAATTTTACGCTGCTAAATAGTGCAAAAGTGTAAGTGCTTCCCCCCTAAACATGATGATAGCGGTGTATACGGGACTGGCATATTTGATGTACTGGTAAGTCCCTTGTAAAGTGGTATTCCATATACACAGGGCCTGTACTTCAAATGCTACTAGATGGGCCTGCAACACTAAATGTGCTGCCCACATAAGTAGCTTTCAAAATTGTCTCAGGCCTGCCACTGTGTGTGCAGTTTACTGTCACTTTAACTAGGCATTTAGAACTACTTGCCAAGCCTTAAAATGCCCTTTTATTGCATATGTCACCCCTAAGGCAGGCCTTTAGTAACACTAAGGGAAGAGTGCCATGCAAGTAAAGTGTACACATGTGTATTTCATCTTTACATGTCCTGATAGTGACAAACACCCACATTGATATTTCACTACTGTGAGGCCTACCTCTCTCATAGGCTAGCATTGGGAATTCCTTATTACACTTTTAAGCTGTAATTCCTGATCAGAGAGGAGTAGCCTTTACATGTTTCATATCTTTGGAATTGTAATGATTAATCCTTCATGCTAGTGAAGTTGGATTTAACATTACTGTTTTAGAAATGTAATTTTTAGAAAGTGGGTATTGCTCTGCACTTACTGCTCTGTGTTGCTGACAGCCTGTTACCAACACACGTCTGCGGTGAGTGACAGCTACACTTTGTGCATTGTCTCTAGATAGCCACATCACAGGAAGGTTAGGTGTGTCCGAGTACCCAGCTACAAACATCTGCATTCTGATGGGCTTGCCTGAGCAGGATGGAAGGGAGGGGCTAACACTTCACTTGAATAGGCAGTGTCCTATCTACACATAAAGGACTGATTACTGATTATCTCCCACAGATAGCCTGCCAGACAGGGCTGGGTTGAAAGGGATAATTGTACACTTCAGAGAGCTGCTTTGAAGTCACCCCCACATCAATGTCACTTTTGGGTATAAGTACTGGGTCTATGACCCCTAAAATCAGGCACTACTGGGCTTGTAACATATACCCTATCAGAAGAACTGCTGTGCTGCTTCAAGGACTCAACTGGACTGCTGATCTAGAAACCCTGCTTTTCTGTTTGTTTCCCTTCTGCCTGCTGCTCTCTGACTGAAGGAGAGCTGGACTCTGCCTTCACTCCAAGTGATCTCCAAGGTCATGTTGGTTTGCCTCCGGTTGCTGGAGACTCAGGGATATCATAGGGCCCGATAACAAGTTTGGCGCTGCAGCTCCATCTCAACACCGGCTCCGCTGCGCTAAACCAGTGCATAAACCGCCAGTTATATAAGATCCTTTGACCTTTCCCCATGGCATTGCCTTGAAAACAGGCACCGCAATGGAAACGTCCTAAAAGTTCCAGCAAGACATGGACGGTAATGTCCATGCCATGCTGGAGCTGGGGGAACTAAAGACAGGGGGCACATGTAGTGAACCCCTGAATGTATCCACAGCTTTTGAACATTCCCACAAGCCTTTGGTGTAGTTGAAAGAAACTTCAAATTGCACTGAGGTCTTTAATCCTTCAAAGAGGAGGCTATTTACTATTTGAGAGGTTAGCTGGCTGAAGAATGATTAACTGAAATACTGACTGCCCACACTATTGCCAACGGCTAAGACTTTGAAAGCATTTCACCAATCACCATTTGTCATTTTAATGTGAGGTTCTACGTGCAACATTGTTGGGAAAGAAGTGGTCTCCGGCATGGTTTGAGACATCCTGAACCAGTACTGCCCTTCCCATAGCCGGTCTCCAATAGATTTGGGAGTTTTTGGTCTCAGTCCATATATTTTTTTTAAATATCTTTATTGCATTTATGATTTTTTTCCAAACTTCTTCCATAGTTACAGTAAAGTACCTGCAGGTAATATTCTACATCTTACAGATTATTTACCTTCAATATATTTTTTGCCACCCGTATGCACCTATCACATTTGTTTCAATTTGTGGTGCAGATGTTAACGCAAATGCATACGTCACATGCTTTATGTACACATAGGTCTCATATCATTGCCCGGAAAATGAATTCTACAAAGTGTGTCTTAAGGAACCCAACAGCTGTCTCACCCTCCGTGGTATCTTTCCGTATCATTACGTCTTATATTAGGGTATTCACAGATACCGGTCTCTGTACTAGTCAATAGAATGGCAGGAGAATGCAAAACAAGATATAAACATTAATAAAACATATTAACAATGCCACCAACTACCATGTTCTCTTGGGCCAGGATGAATTCAATATAGATGTCTCTTTTCTCGTCCCCTTCCCTATAGTGTCAGGATGTCTTCCGCGCTACTTCACGTTGCTTGTAAAGCCGACCAGTATTGCCTACACTGACAAACATGTTTCATAATTCGTTATTAATCTTTTGTCACATTCTGTGTGTAGTGTCAGGCGCCTCTAAGTCGCTCTTTCACCGCCTCCTGCATCTTCTTGCGATGTTACGCTTCCATCCCTACCCCTTCCCCTAAGGATCAGGTAAAAAACCTGGGGATGCGGTTGGATACCAAACTATCTTTTCAAACTCACACCAGGCGGGTGGCGGGAAACTGTTCCGGGGTCTTGCGTAGTCTCAGGAAGACCTTAGATGTTCTTTACCTAGGAGAAAATATTAAATGTGTACAGAGACTCCAATGCATTCAGAATGCTGCTTCATGTCTTGTTTTAATGCTCCCGAGGAGAGCCTCATCCAACAAGGCCCTATTTTCCCTTCATTGGCTCCCGGTGAGGGAACGAGTTCTTTTTAAAGCTATGTGTGTCAGCTACCGCATTCTGCAGAAGAAGGGGCCCTCCTATCTGCATGACCTTCTTACCCCGCATGTTCCCATCCGCCGTCTGAGATCAAGTGGGATGGGTCAGGTTAGCATTCCGACCATCAGAAGAGCTAGGATGGGCGGGCGCTCCTTTCGCTTTTTAGCGGCCACACAATGGAATAAACTCCCGATTGGGCTCTGGCTGGAATCCTCGGAGATTATTTTCCAGACAAAGCTTAAGACGTGGCTCTTCCCAGCTGTTAATCTTTAGGTTTGATCTCTTCTGCTGCACCTCACTGCCTGGCACTGGTCCTTGTTGCAGCGCGGGGACACACTAGCTAGTGTAGCCATGCGCTTTATAAACTTGTTTATTATTATTATTATTATTATCTTCCCTGTCTATGTTTGTTAGTTCCATAAGTATATTGTCCCAGCACTGTGCTACTGGATATTTGCGCTGTCTAGCTATTTCCTCCCTGTTTAGTGATGTACTTTCTGCCTGTGCCCACACCAAGAACGATTTTCTCCAGCTCACAATCACAAAGGGGGTTGGGTTGTTTCCATGGTCTCAGTCCATATTACAAATAGGAGTATGAACTAAAGGCCCAGTGTGACATAGAACACAACCCAGAGCAGAGCTCTGTGGTCTGGAGGAGAACACCATGTGCACCCACTACTTTACTGAACATGACTACTATCAGACAGGCTGTACAGTAATGGCAGTGACAGTTTGTAGTAGCAGGACAGGACCTTTTACCTGTCACCTACCAGAGAGTGCCTTTGCCTCTATTGTGCCTTTATTTTGGGTTTTCCCTGACAGGGAGCTCCCAGGTTCACCCAATCTTCCCCCTGACATTAGAGTACAAGCACTGCAGATTAAACAGTCTTGGAGAAGTACATAAAAGCCAGGAACTGCTTGAAACCGGTCTCACAACTGAACATGTGGAACACAAACTCTGTCTGCAAACTTGGTATGTAAATTGAACAAAAACACTAGTTTGGGTGCAAAGATATGTGGTCCTGCACCAGTGGACACAGAGAAGCTCTTCTGTGCACTGGAGCTGGGGTCTCTGATTCACAATTCCTCTTTCCTAAAATCAGGGACAGGATTATGTAAGTTCTGACACTGTCCAGGAGACATGTTGCCTTGGACCTGCCTTGTGGAAGTGTTGACACCCTTGCATGAAGAAGGTGCCTATAACTTATGGACAGTAAGGCGCTGGGGCAGGGAGACCTGAAAGCAGCTGCTGTAAGCTAAGGAAGGATTTACACCGTCAGGCTGTGTGCTGAGGCCTTCAGACCCTTGTGCCCTTGCAGCATGCTGAGAAGCAGAAGTGCCTCTGATGGTTTGGCTTTCATGAATAATTGTGCTAGTATTCAGGGGTTCCTGCAACAGAAGCTGAAGCACCTATGACAGCAGAACTACAGACTAATTTGGCAGTCTTATTTGCCAACGCTGTTGTGTGTTTGGCTGATTGGTGCTATAGCCAATTTAAATCAAAGTCATTGATTATCTCTACTTTTCTTTTGTTCACAGCTACAAAACAGGGCGGGATTTCGTTTGCATGGAGTGTTTGTCTTTGTGCTCCAGGAAAAACCCAAATTGAAGACCTATCTGATCATGATTGAAGCAAATGGAGTTTGATCATTGCATCTTCACCAATTGAATTCTTGTGGCTGCTCACAAGTTACAGAGGACGAAAACAGCAACAATGTTGTCCAGGTGCAGGCCAGGATAATCACCCTCAATGGGCTGTTGATACTACACACCATTAGGAATTACGTAACCCCGTCCCTAGCTATCAGATATTCTATCTGTCTGCTGAGTGCTAACACAATAGGCATAGTTCAATGCTCAGCCTCTCTATTTAGCCCCTCTGGCCTATCCCCATATAACCTCAAAATTCACCAATACTCTGGTGACACACAAATGTATTTGAAAGTTTACTTGGCACCAAACATCCAATGCCTCAAACACTGCTTGCACCTCATCCAGATATGGATGTCCATCATTTACCTGAAGTTTAAGCCAACTAAACAGAATTCCTGCTGTTTGCCAGGAACAACAAGAAACAATATGTTTCCAACCTGGATGGATTCAAACCCCAACTTTCACCCTAAACACCAATTTCACACTCAAGGAACACATTGCAAATCAATCAATCAATAAATCAATCAGGTATATGTATAGCGCGACTGCTCACCTGTGAGGTTATCAAGGCGCTGGAGTGGGGCTGCTGGTCCCTCTGGGTGTGGAAGTTCAGTTGAAGAGCCAAGTCATGAGGTCCTTCTGGAACTGTGTCAACGAAGCAGCTTTCCTGAGGTGGAGGAGCAGGGTGTTCCAAGTCTTGGCGGCAAGGTAGGAGAAGGATCTTCCTCTGGTTCTCTCTTGTGGATCCGTGGGAAGGAGGCCAGGACAGAGATGGGTGGAGTGGAGTTGTCTGGCAGGTGTGTGGAAGTTGAGGAGGTGGTTGAGATATGCTGGTCCTGCATTGCTGAGATCTTTGTAGGCATGTGTGAGGAGCGTGAAGGTGATTTTCTTGCTGGCTGGGAGCCAGTGGAGTTGTCTTAGGTGTTGTGTCATGTTGCTGTAGTGGGGATGTCGAGGACCAGTCTGACAGCGGCGTTTTGGATGTTCTGTAGTTTCCTGAGCTGCTTCTGGGTGATGCCGGCATAGAGTGCATTGCCCTTGTCAAGTCTACTGGTTATGAGGGCAAGGGTTACCATCTTTCTGGTTTCTGTGGGGAGCCATCTGAAAGTCTTTCGAAGCAGGCGGAGCATGTGGAAACAGCATGAGGACACTGTGTTGATTTGGCGGTTCATTAAGAGGAGTACAGTATGATGCCAAAGTTGCGTGCGTGGCCTTAGGGTGTGGAAGGGGTTCCTAGCGTGGCAGGCCACCAGGTGTCGTCCGAGGCTGAGGGTGTGGGTCCCAGGATGAGTACTTCCATTTTGTCCGAGTTGAGCTTGAGGCAGCTCTCTCGCATTCAGGTAGTGACTGCCTTTATTACGTTGTGAAAATTGATTCTGGCGGTTGTGGGTTTGTTGGTGAGAGAGATAATCATCTGGGTATCGTCAGCGTATGAGACGATGTTGATGCCGTGGCTTCTGACAATGGTTGCGAGGGGAGCCATGTAAATGTTGAAGATGGTGGGGCTCAGTGAGGTGCCCTGGGGCACTCTGCAGCAGATCTCTGCAGGTTCTGAGAGGAATGGGGGTAGTCTGACTCACTGTGTTCGGCCGGTCGGGAAGGAGTGGATCCAGTTCAGTGCCTTGTCACAGATGCTGGCATTGTGGAGTCTTGTCATTTGGGTGCGGTGTCAAAGGTGGCTGAGAGGTCCAGTAGGATGAGTGATGCAGTTTCACCCCGGTCGTGGAGGGAGCGGATGTCTTCGGTGGCAGCAAGGAGTGCAGTCTCGGTGCTGTGGTTGCTTCGGAAGCCCAATTGGGAGGTGCCCAGGATGTGGTTCTCTTGGATGAACTTGGCAAGTTGGACATTGATGGCATTCTCGATAACCTTGGCTGGGAAGGGGAGGAGGGAGATGGGTCTGAAACTCTGTGGAAGATGTGGTACGGGCAAGGATCTGGTGGGTTTTGTTGTTCCTCCATCTCTTCTCGAGTCATTGGCAGGTGCGTCTGAACTTTTGGAGGGCGGGTCTGACCTAGCTGGCTTTCTTGAAATGTTGCTTGCATGGTGTCTTCTTGAGGGATTCCAGAGTGTTGGTGCAGTTGGAGATCCATCAGTGAAGGTTGTGAGCTGTGGTTTTGACATCTGTCTGTGTTGGCGTGGTGGTCAATTGCCTTGTTCTAGATGCGGTGGGGGTGCGATGAGGGCGATGGAGTACAGTGGGTGTGGTGAAGGCAAGATGTACGCAGTGGTGGTAGGTTCAGAGGAGCTTGGAGGTGTGACTGTAGGTGATGTTCCTGCTGGCGGAGAAAATGGGGTCGAGCATGTGTCCGGCTGTGTGGGTTGGTGTGGTCAGTAGCTGCATGAGTCCAATGCTGGCAAGGTTCTTCAGTAGGGAGGCAGTGTTCTGGCCACTGGGGTTGTCTAGGTGGAAGTTGAGGTCCCTGAGTAGGATGTACTCAGTGGATGCGAGAGCCTGGGGTGCGATGAGCTCTAAGATGTAGTGGTTGCAGTTCCAGCAGGTGAAAGGTCTATGGGTCTTTTTTAGTGATGCTAGGTGGCAGGTGGCATGGCGTCCAGGGCTTGGGGCGAGGAGGGTGCTGGTGTTGTATCAGTGGAAGGTCCGAGAGCCGTGGTCCCTGGCACTGGGCCTGGTCCAGCTGTGGACCGGCTCAAACGGGTTTGCCATTGGCCTGCTGCTTGAATTAAGAAGTGCTGCAGGCGGCTGGACAGCTGGGAGGCGGCAAAATGCGGGAGTGGGAAGGGATACTGGAGGGGGACAGGGCTGCGGAGGATCGCAATGACAGGGGCAATGAAGGAGAAAACATGAGGGAAACGAAAAGTAAAAGCAAAGCTAAAAGACAGAGGGCAGGAAGAGATAAAAAAGAGAGAGTGAAATGCAGAAAGAGAGACAGAAATAGCAGAAAGAGAGACAGAAGTGCAGTCAAACAGCGGAGCAGTGACTCTCTACCACTGGACCACCAGGTATGAGGTGCAGGTGGAGGAGGGCCTCGAACCCCTCACCTCTGGGTCAGCAGCAGCAAGGGGGACAGCAGCAGCCTACAGACAGAGATGTAGTGTGAAAGGAGCGGGTCCAGTGGACTGCACTTTCACCGTGCAGCGGCCGTCATTAAGTATTGCTGCAGGGGACTGGACATCTGGGAGTCAGGAAACCCCGGGAAGGGACACTCGAGGGGGGTGTGGCAGTGGGGGACTGCAGCAGCAGGGGCGACGAAAGAGAAAACAGAAGAAAAAGGAAAGAAAAAGCAAGGCCAAAAGGCAGAAGGTAGGAAGAGATAAAGAGAGATAGAGAAATGCAGAAAGAGACAGAAAACACAGAAAGAGAGACAGAAAGGCATTCATGCAACAGAACAGTGATGCTCTACCATTGGACTACCAGGGATGAGGCGCAGGCAGGGGCCTGTGGGTGGAGGAGGGCCTCAAACACCTGACCTCTGGGTCAGCAGCAGCAACGAGGACACCAGCAGCTACCAGACGGAGCTGCACTGTGAAAGGAGCAATTCCCACTAAGAGGTCAGGGCCCGATTCACAGAACTAACTTAAGACAAAATCCTAAACGTACTACCATTTTGGTATTCACAGAAGGCACTTACTCATTTTGGTATTTACAGAAGGCACTTACTCATTTTGGTAATCACAGAAGGCACTTACTCATCAATGAGTATTCATAAGTGCACCAACGTTCTTTCAATTTAGGAACTACCTGAATGCACACCTCCTTAAAGAACACTAAACCATAATGCAATGACAGTTCACTTCTGCTCCTGGGAACCAGCTACACCTCCAATCACATATTGTCTTTGTCTCTGCCTTGGAGCTTGTACAGTATTCTGTTTCTTTCTTTCTTTTTCTCCTGTTACCTCATGCTGTAAATATGTTAAAAAAAAACACTCTAGTACCACTCTTTAATTATGTTCCAAATATATTGTTTCATCAAATATTTTCCTGCTAGAAGTGTTTATTACTGCAATTAGATTATTTTGAAAGAAGGTTTGCAAACCTCATACAGTCGAAAAGACTGGCCCATTAAAAAACTGTTAGGGTATTACAGAGGAACAAGCATTGCACCTATGCACACTATAGCAAATAACTGAAAACACAACCATTGGCAAAGCAAATAGGTCTGCCCTTGGAAACTTGGTGCAACGGTTAAAGTTTATTTATTTTTTATTGAAAGCATATTCTACATGCATAAATAGATGAAAAAAACATAATGTGTCCATCTGCCTAAATGTGGCGAGCATATTGTTTGCAATAAACAAATATTTATTTAAAAAAATTATTTTATCAGAACAGTACAGGGTCTTAACGGAAGACAGGTGTACCCAGAACAGGTAAAGAAACCCTGTTCAGTTTCTGTGAACATTACAGTAACCCATGATTTTTATTTGTGCAAAAATGTACTATTGGCTTTGATTTTCTGCAATCTGAAGACATGGTTAAAACGCAAAAGGAAGACTAAAAACAGAGGCATAAAGAATAGAAATGAAAAAAATTGATTCCCCGGTTGATGAAAATGGTAAGACCCTGACACCTAACAACTGGACTTGGACTAAGAATTGGGGTCCTCATGCACAACACATAGAATGATAATTAAAGGTGTGACAGGCCAAAACACCCTAGCACAGTTACCATGGACAGGCCCACAAAATTAGACAAAGCTGCTAATTCCCAATACAAGCCATTGAGGAAGGGCCTCGCTGCTAGCTAAGGATGTGTGTGGATCAGAATTGTCAGGACACTCTTGCAAGGCCGGGAGGAACTCCTAAGAGAGCAGCCACTCAGGACTGCCGTGGTAAGGCATTGATGGTGGAATTCAACACTCATGATAAAGTTAAGATGTCATCACAAAAGTAGGAGGAAGTAAAGAACTTTCTAGCATGGGCCTACTGCAACATGGTCCAATAGGGTGAAAGGAAATCTGAGATCTGCAGATGGTGAGCCATGGACACTGCAATAGGGCCTTCCAAAAAGGAAGAAATTCAAGCACAGCAAAAATAGATGCTTGAACAACAACAGAGAATGATGCAGATGCAGTCTGGGTTTCATAGAAGTTGAGAGCTGAGTACTTCGGTGGTGCAGCAAAAACCATGGTTGATCTTGGGGATCCAGGATTGCAATGCCTTATCTTGCAGGCTGATTTGGATTGGATGAGAGAAATATTCTGGGTCTGATTCACAAAGGACACCCCCACTAGTGGGGGAGGCCCCACAGTTGTGGGGGATTCTCCGCACTATGGCGGGAACTCCGCAATGAAAATTCTCATTGGAGAGATTCTGCCCGGTGTGCAGAGAATCCCCCATAACTGTTGACCCTCCATCAATAGTACAGAGACCCTTTGTCAATCATTCTCTCAGGGTTTGAGATACCGAGGGCAAACTCTCCCATGGTGAGGTGGGGGGGTGAAGGGTAGGTCTTCATACTAGCTAGCCTCTACTGTTCCATCATTAATCTAACATCACAGGGTGGATGATTTACATTTCACTTAACACTTAAGGGCAGAGTTATCAAGGGGCATAGTCTTGAAAGTGTATTTATTTCCAGCACAAACGTTATTTTGCATTGGAAAGTGCCCTTTTTTCAGGACAATTAGTTTGGCAGACCAATTTGTGTGTCAAAAAATAAAGCCACCTTCAGGTAGGTGCAAAATTGGAGACATTATTTTTGTGCAACCAACATTTCAGCACATTGCATGTGCACTGCACTGTATACCTCACATTCATTGAATGAAATATTTTGAAAATGTCTATGCAGAGGGTTTTGTGCAGGAAGAGTATACTTCAAATACAAATTCTATGCTATACATCACACACACACCATTGCACCATGTTGCAAAGGTGTGTGTATGAGTTTTACAGCCTGTTTGTGCACTGGTGCAGGGGTAGAGAGCAACAGTAGATCTTTTTAAGGAAATGTGTCTCTGCGATGCTTTCTTTCAGTTATGTAATCAGCGCAGCAATTTTGGTTGCTGCCCTGCGTTGCACTAACCTTTAGCAAATCTGCCCCTGAGATCTCAGCTTATACATTCATGAATGTAGAGGGGGTTAGAAGAAGAGGCTGAAGGGGAGGGCAATGTGAACCACTCAGCCTAGTACATCACAAACCATGAACATAAACAGCACTGGGGTACTCATTACCAGCACTGTATATCAAAGACAATGACTATCTCAGATGTGTATACAATATGTATACCAATAAACAATATTCGAAGTTTAACCCCTTCAGCGCGGTGCGAATTACCACGCTGTGCTGAAGGGTTCGTGCGAGGGCGGGGCCATGACGGAGCGGTTCCGTCATCCGCACAGCGCAACCGATTCGCATGACGGAACCGCTCCGTCATGCGCATCGAAAGGGTTAAATAATCCTGTGAAATTAAAAACAGCATAAATAATCATTAAAAATAAATAATTAAATTAAAAATAATTGTACATAACCTTAGACCGAAATGATGTAATTCGAAATTTAATTTCCTGAATAAAGGCAACCAAAATTGTTGTAGGGGAAAGAGTGCCATATAACATTCAAACTAGCATGATCCCACATATTGTACACTGACCTCTACACCTCAGGACTAAGGGTTGGCAGAATGTTCAATTCCACTCACGGAACTAGTAGGATTTTGGCCACTCCGTGACACCCTTTACCGCAGAGTTCCTGGCAAATTCCGCCAATTGCAGCATGGCAGAAAGTTTTCTACCGCACGGCTCCAGAATATGCAAGTCAGATCTGGCATCCCCTATCACGATTTTCTAATGTGGGTGGTCACCGTTGTTTGTGAGCAATCCTGGTCAGAGGGTTGCCAGTAGATTTGCTGCCGCTCAAGTAGATTTTCTACTCGAGCTGCAGCAAAATCAACTCAAATGGCTGCACACTGTACGCAACCCATGGCCCCACTCCGCTGATTTTCAGCGCTCCTCATGCTACCAGTGCTAAATTTCAGCACGAGCGGGGCGAGCTGCATATTTTCCGCCTGTTGGTGGAATTCCGTGGAATCTCGCGGAGTTCTGCCCACCCTTACCCAGGACCAAGTGGAACAACAGACAGGGATCAATATTTTGCTGGTATCTCAATTCAACATTATTAGAGGGTGATAGTATGGACCTTGAACCATTGATAATGAAAGAAGAGGTCCTTTGGGCAATACACAATCTGAAACTGTCAAAAGTACCTAGATTAGATTGCTTCTCAGCAGGCTTGCATAAAACATTCCCACCTGTATTACTCGAAACCGTAACAAGTCTAATGATTGAAATGGTTTGAAGACAGCCTTGATCCCAACCATGACATGGGCATATATCAGCCAGATTCGTAAATCAGGCAAAAACACAACCATATGCCAATCACATAAGCCATTTTCTCCTCAACATGGACACAACAATATTTGCTAAAATAATCTCAGTAGGACTCGACAGATTACTACCAGACTTGATCCAACAAAATATGATTCATAGGAGGGAGGAAACTTGTGATAATACAAACAAAACACTGAACATCATATATGTCACATGAAGGGGAGGCAATACTCTGGTCCTACTTTGAAAAGATGGCAAAAAGGTATTTGGCCATGTGGACTGAGCCATTCTGACACATGTCCTAGAGCGAGTGGGAATTAGCCACAGCATCATGCAGAGAATAATGGTGCACCTACGAAAACCTAGGAGCAAAGGTCAGGGTAAATGGTAGGCTTTCCAACAGGATCAACAAAAGGAGGAAAGACACTAGGGTATCCTGAGTCCCCTCCTTTTGTTTCCATTGGCTCTTGAGCCATTCTTACAGCAGGTACAGGATACCCTGAACAACAAGGGGTACAACTAGGACAGGATGTCTTCACAGCAAAGGCACTTAATGATGAAATACGGCTCACCATGACCATCCTCGAGAGGTCTATCGTTGCATTACTGACAGACCCTTTGCAACTTCAGAGGGTGCCTAGCTTTACAATTAACCAAATAAAGGACTTGATCTAAATGCACCTCAAATAACAATACAAGCCCTGCAGAGAGTGACTCCTTTACCAGTGGCTCTGACCACAAACTTAGCATATTGAAAATGGACTTGTCTAATTGGTGTAATCATCAAATCTCGTAAGAAGGATGAATAGCAGATGTTTTCTAACTCTCCTGAAAAAGTGTTACAAATTTAAGCCGTTCCTGCTGACAATCCTAAAGAGTGACATACACATTTATGAGGCCTTACATATGACAGGGGAAATGATGTAAATGGAGTGAAGACAAGGATGCAACAGGACTAACTTGCAAAGCTTCACATCTACAATATCGGCTAAATGGTCACACATAGAAACAAATAGGGTGGTGATATCTTAAATATACACTTTTTGGTAGATCCCTGTGACCGTACAGCATCATAGCAGGCGATCAAAATATTTCAGTTAATTGGGGAACAATACAGGCCTAAGAAAGAAGAGAGTTTCTGATATGTGAAAGGGAAAGGTTATGCAGCATCATATCAAAAAGGAAGCACAAGATATCTTACTGCATTGACAAATCGATCACAACGCACACCACCCACCACCCAGGCTCTCACTTGGATATACCAGAATTTGAAGGAATCAAAAAAGAACAGACTCTAAACATTTCAAAGACAATAGTATAAGAAACTGGCAGTTACACTAAAGGATGATCAAAGGGACAGATTCCAAGGAAGCCTAGAATGTATGCTACACATTCAGAAGGAAAGAAAATACCTTTCAAAATACTGTATACAGGGCATCTCAGACATACGGTTTGCACCACATCAATGACGTGCTCTGGCAAATGCTGGGGAGGATCTGATAGGCAGGGTATATTTGTCCACATTAGGCCTGGGGGAGTTTGCAGAGTCGTGCTACGCTGACCTTTGAGAAGTGCTGAAAAAACTCTGCAGTCCTACCTGGAGTTCTGCGACCGGCAGAGTCCGGCACATCACGCTGTTTGCTCTGATTTATAGTGTTGAGTGTTTCTCTCACACTGTTAAATCAGTGCGAATGGCATCATGCAGAGCACCAGAGGGTGCTGTTTCTTTCTGCCGCTTGAGTAGATTTGCGAGCACCAGCTTTTTCAATGCAAGTGTTAGTGACCTGCCGCATTTACCTGCATTCAGAAATCTCACCGGGAGGTGGTCTTGCGCATGATTGCCATGCGAGAGAAAAAACTCAGCTTTGGGGAGTTTTTCGGAGCTCTGCGCAGAGTGGGCAAAACTTAGCGAACTCTGCCGGAGAAGCAGAATTCTTTACAAACCCCTAATCCACATGCTGTAGAGTTGCCCAAAACTGCGAGGCTGAGGTGCTGAGGACCATACACATGATCACAGAATCTGACCGGGCCAAATTCCCATTAGTGATACTGCTGCGCACCCTAGTGAGGGAAATTACCCAGGATAAAGTGTGTGCACAGGTTACCCCTAAATCTTATACCCCAAAAGTCACCTCAATAGCATGCCCATGGGTCAGTGGATCGGGATGTTAAACCTCAACTTCATGAGGCAATGTATCCCAAGAAAAGGTGCTAATCAGCATATCAAAAATACAGTTAAATAAGAAAGAACAAACTCAATAATTGAGTTCTAGGGCAGAATTAAAAAAATTATAAGGATTGCAAATATTCAAAAGGTGCCATACACCATTTGTAAAGTGCAGATGCACAAAGTCATTGCAATGAAGGCTCTCAGTGATAGAGCTAAACAGAATAGAGAGCACATTTAAAAATAGTCTAAGTCCCACATGAGCAGCAAAATCAGTAAGAAATGGGACAGCAGCCCTAGTAGCATCGGAAAGGTTTCATTAGAGTTCTGGCTCACTCCCAAATGTGGTGGTTTATACAGGAAATCTTTTCATTGACCAGAATGAAAGTACAGATTCACCTTGTTCAAGCAATTTTAAGCAAATCAAAATATTGAATTACAGAGTGTCTTTGATCCTTACCACCTAAACACTTTTCCTCTATGTGAATATTGATTTAGCCCCCTCTTTGCGAATCTCATATGGTTATGTCTGAACAAACTAGTTCCAAAACAACAGTGTACTATTGTGAATGAATGCAATACCTCGTGCAGGCAGAAGAATCCAGAAGGAAATATACATTACTGAACCTATGCTAAAGAGTCTACTTAGAGAACAGCGTCATTCGGAAATTAACAAACATTAATGTTTTTAATATGTGCAGCAGAAATAATAAATAAAGAACAAACAGAGTGAGACACCAATTTTGAACAAGATGGCATCGGGCCTAGTTAGCATAAGCCAAGAAAATATACTTTACCAGGTCATTTCAAAATAGTTTCAAAGGCAATAGCATCCTATAAGTGCACACATGTAAACTGAAGTGTAGATTATTGTTCTGAGCATTGTTAATCATACACAAATAATAGTAAACTCACAAAAACGTTTACAATATCACCAAAGGGAAAAAAAAGCAGGTGATTCTTACACTATGAAGGAAGAGGGAAGCATTGCGATATAATTAATTAGAACATAACCTGTGACTCCTGTTTGGGATTTAGCAGCTGGCCTATGAACTGATATACTTAGAAAAGCAGTTTCAGAGAGTATGGGGACCTGTGCCCCAATCAGGGCTGGCTTTGGGACCTGTTCCCCAATCAGGGCTGGCTTTTGGCATGGGCCAGCTGGGCGAAGGCCGGGGGCACCTACTTTTGGAGGAGCGCACAGGTATCGAACCTCCTGAGCTGCTTTAAATAAATCTTTTATTCCAGAGTGCCATTTCAGTTATTTGCCTTAAAGCTGTGCGTAAAATCATGTTGTCATTCATTTTCTAAGCCTCCTGTGATTATCACTCTCCCACCCCCTTCCTTCTCCCTCAGTCCCCTTCTAGAGACCTTCACCTCCATTTAGCAACTGAATAAGTAATTGAAGTAAGGAAAAAACTAGCTTCTCAGCACTCGTCGCAATTGTTGCAAAGGAACACTCCAGATATGATGTCCTGCAATATATTTATTGTAGTTGAGGAGCACGAAGAGACACAGCTTCCAGTAGCTTGTACTTCTTTTCTTCAATTGTCGCACCAACACTTTACAGAATTGAATATACACCTTCTACGAATGCCAACTAGTCTGGCATTCCATGAAATTAAACAAAACAACACAAGGTGCAAATGTGTTTTCATGGGCCAGTCACTGCTTTGAGGTATTGTTGGAAAGTGGGTTTCCAGCAGTGGTAAATATGCATCTACCACTGGAAATGAGGCCACTAACACAGTCTAGGGCTCAATATAGGTCTCACTAAATTATGCCCATGCTCCACCCTTGGTAGCTTGGCTGCAAGCAGGCAGGCTTAACTTAAGAAGCAAGTATGTAAAGCATTTAAAAACACAAATTCTGTAAATAATTAAGACACAACACACACTAAAATCACACACCAATTTATAAAAATAGGAAATACTTTTAACTTTAAAATGACACCTAACTGACATAAATCTACAGTAGGGAACTGGAGATATGAATTTTTAAAGAATAAACACTTTCTAGCACGGAGTTACCCTATGGAGTTTTTTCTCCAAAGTTGCTTCAAACTTCTGAGTCTTCTTGCTGAAGTTCCTCTTGAGGGTCCAAAGGGCCCAAACACATTCCAGGGGTCTGGCAGCTCCAAGATGGTCCTACAAAGTTTGGGACTACAATTCCCACAACGCATCTGACCCAAATCCTTAAAAGTCCACTGGATGCACTCCAGGTGGGGACTCTTGGTGGAGTTGATGCAGGTGAGCTCTGTTAACGTGTAGCTTGCAGGGAGTCCACTCTTTAATCCTTTTGAAGTCAGTCAGAATGCACAGCCTGGTGGTGCAAATCAACTTTCCAGCATGGCAGTCCTTCTTCTTTTCTCATTTTGAAGCAGCAGATCTGAGAGGCTCTGCTACTCCCACATATTTCTTCAGTGGTCTCTGGGATCAAGCAAAAGAGCCAATGAGGTGCAAGGCAACACCCCATAGCATGACACTTCCTCCAAAGTGTGGCATATTCTTCTCTCAGAAAGCACTCTTCATCCAAAATTCATCATGGCTAAAATCTCAACAGAGGAGCAAGAACTAGCTAAATCAACCTCCAGTGTGGCTCATTTCCATAGCTCTCCTCCCCATAACATCCGCAGATTCCTTCCTTAAGCATCCCATCTGGCTGGGTCAGAGAGGATGTGGGTAGATGGACCTGGCATTTCCTGCCTGTCCTATTGCTCCTTTGAAGCTTTATGCTTTACGACCCCTCCACCCTGCTCTGGCATTCCTGTGTAGCACAGTCCCATCCACCTCATAGCCTCTCCCTGGGTAAGCCACTTAGCACTTCATCAAAGCAGCCTGGCTAACCCTGTTAACTCTGACCTATCAGGGAAGACCACAGGAAGGCTGAAGTTTGGCTTACAGACAAGAAATTCTTATAACTTATTTTCTGAATATTTTAGGATATATTCAACAATAGCATATTGTTGGATTCATCAATACCATTCTCCTAAGTCCTTGAATGATATTTTTTAATTAAATTCCTAGCAATATTTATGCATGTATAAACAATTGCAATGTTATCGTCTGTGGCTGGGGATCTACAATGGGGAAAATGACATGTGCAATTTCTCAAACTCCAGCACATATAAAACATCTTTTATAAGGACCCTGTTTATAGTTACATGACTTCCCTCCCTAGAACACCTAGGGGAGACCTAAAAATCATGTGGATATACACTCCGCAGTGCTCCTAGCCCCAAAGTCAATTTTGGGAGAGACTTCACTACAATGGGGAAGGTGAAATGTGCAATGTCTCTTTACCCAGGGCATATAAATTTCACCAGGTCATTTATATGGACTACTGCGATGCCCTATTATATAATAGGGACCTGTATGTAGTTTTATTCCCCCTGCCCTATTATCTACTAGGGAATTATAGGGTAGGTCATGCCAATTGTAAGCGTACCCTAATGCAGCTGTGTGTTTTTACTTGTGTTATTAACATAACATGGGCCCTTTTTACATGGGGCCAGGGTCAGTCAGAGTCAGTTACCACTAGTACCTGTCATCAAAAAATGGGGTTGCACATAGCACACAGGATGCAACAGGCATTCAGTCAGGATTTGACTTTTTTGAGAACAAAAGGGTACCCCACTAGGATCACCAATGGGACAGGATGGATGGGGACGGACTAGAGGTTGCAGATTAGGACAGGCATCAAATTTAGTTTCGCCCAGGGAGCTGTCCAAGGAAAGGCAGTCATAGACCGGCACTGCCTCAGCGCAGCCTGTCCCAAGAGACTACAAGTCCTGAGCTCAGTGAGCCTGACAGAACAGATCTGAGGAGACTGATACCAAACTAAGAATACAAATCACTAAAGTGGGTCAGGGGGTGCAAGTCAGGCACTCCTATTGTTAGTAACGGAAAAGATGTTTCATAATGCAAATGTCAGTAAAATAAATTATAATAAAATAGCGAAACACAGACACCTCGAGGAGTGATTTACCCAATCTCATCTCCTTCTTTCTCTCAGATACATTCATCTCTTTCTCCCCCTCTATTCCTCCTTGTAAATTTAAATAATAGTTTTCTTGTTCTTCTGCTCAGTGTGAAGCACAGTGTGTGGACCCTTGTGTTCTTTATTTTAAAGCATTGTTTCCCCCTGTGACAGGCAACACTTGCTAAGCGCTCGATAGGGAAGATGAAATAATGGGCATCACGCGTGGCAAGTGTTGATTGTATTTTTGACACTTTCATTATTTATCCTGTAACTTTTCACACAACGCTTAATACAAAGTGAGAGAGCGTGAGAGACCTTTTGCTACTTTCAATTTGACACTTTTGAAATTATATATTTGAGCATGGGATAATGAATTGCCAACATTAAAGTTACACAACACAACCACACCAGTAATTCAATTAAGAGGTAAATCCATGATTGAAGAAACGTGTCACATTAAACGAAGTTGTGTAGGTCGAGACGATGTCCCCCCAAAAGTGGGTTAAATGTAACTCCAATAGATCCCATTAAGTTACATGTACATGTTTTTCAGTAGTAAGACAGTTTGTTTTTATGTATAGCACTTCATACCGCAACTCTAGGTTTACAAGCACATATTGATGTCTTTAATATTTTCCTGAAATAGCTTTGGCTTTTGGAGATTAAAAGTTGCAAGCAGTCAAAAGCACTAACATAACGGTAAATTTACAAGAGGGATAGTGCCACCAGAATGTCCCTTTTAGTGACACTCTGGTGGCACTATGCCCTTCTCCATATTTACAAAGTGGTGTTAAGACAATATTTGTGGCTTAACACCACTTTGTAAATACGGCCCCTTTACACACAACACTTAGAGGGTCATTAGGATGGCGGAGGGACTTTGTCCGCCCGCCATACTGTCGTGGAATGGGACCGCCCGCCATTGGTGCGGGGGTCCCGTAGGTAAAATTAGGATGCGCCCGCCACACTGGAGGGCGCATCCTGCATTCCTGACATTGCGGCGGGCGGTGCTCTCAGCACCGCCCGCTGCAATGCCAAGAAGGCATGTTGTGCACTTCCATGCACAACATGGCAGGCACCGCGCGGTGCCTGCCATGTTGTGCATGGAACTGCAGGGGGGTACCATAGGTACCCCCCATGTGCACCTCCCACCCCCCAGAATCCCTGGGGACCCGCTAAGGGCCCCATTGTCAAAAACCACCGGCCTTTTCGTGGCGACAAAGGCAGGTCCCCATCTGCATTGTAATATGGATGGCGGTGTCTACTAGACACCGCCACCATATGAAATGCTTTTCCGCCCGGCAGGCAATCGGGCGGATTGCCTACCGGCGGAAAACCAGCGGACGGTCTTCCCGTCCGCCGGGGTCCCCCCGCCATGGTAATTAAAAAATTACGATTTGTTACTTGAATGGAAGTAACAAATCGCCATTATGGATTGCTTATGTGCAGAAGGGACCCCTTCCTGCAGATAAAGAATTATTCCCTGCATCACAGGCACCGTTGCACTATGGTGCATAGGTGTCTGTGTTGCAGCTAGGCAGCTAATTTTAGCGGCAGAGCTAGGGAAAACACAAGGGTGCCATACTGTTGTAAATAGGGTGCATCTCTGCGATTGTCGGAGTGCAGCGCTGCCAAATTTGGCGCAGCTCCTGCGCTCTGAGATTTCATTGTAAATTTGCCCCGAAGTGTTTTGGAAGTGTGCAAGTTTCTTGGGATTCTGTGGAGCCGATGGCGTCGCAGACACACGAAAAGAACGCATAGCCCAGGTGTGTTTCCCAAACACAATAAACATGACTAACTGTAGCAATAACTCGGAGGTGCTTCGACCGTGTGTGGAAATCCATAAGCATATCATCAAAAAAGAAAAAGGAACAACATGAGGAAAACAAGTATGAAGCAAAAGAAGGAAGGTGCCTAAATGGATTTAAATGTGACTAAGTCCATAATTTAAAAAAATACTTGAGGTATTTAATTCACACCTGCTGGAGCGCTTTAAATAAATGAAATAATGCAATTAACGTGTAAAGTTAACACATAGACCTAAAAACAGAAGGCACATTTTACAAAAAGGGAATTGGGAGCACATAGCTATCCATGTTAAGTAAGAAATGCTTCTGAATGCAATTTTCTTTTTTCATTTTACTGACCTTAGGTCAACATTCTTAGTAATGTGAAGACATGAAGAGTTCAATGAGTAAAGTGATAAATCAAACATGATTTAACAGCGGAAGCTAGTTTTTCACCTTGCCATAGAGATATTTTCATAGAATACAATAGTGTATTAAATTATGTAGATACATTTGCACTTAAAATGTTTCTTCATGAATAAGATTTGCAAGTTAGAATATGTGAGAAAGCATGATTTCATTTGTGGAATGACTAACCTAACCCTGAGCTATTTTGTTTATATAGGGTAGATTAGTGGGAACCAAACCACTACTCATACAATGTTGTTAAAAATGTTATGTTTAAAACTTCATAGCTGCAAGTCGTTTGTTTTGAGAAAGCTTAGATGGTGGAAGCTTCCTGCTCCCATGAAGACATTGCGTTTTGATTGGCGGAGAAGATGGACAAATGTAACATTTGTTTTAGTTGTGTATATCAAGATGTTATATTAGTGCGTGTTCCTAAAGTAGGGTGTGGAGATCCTTCATACCTTTCAATATTCTCTTCCGAGCTCTTTGCTGAGCCCCATTCATTTTACCCCAGCCTGAATCTATGCTGTACTGATCTTTTCTTTATGGGAATTACCTATTTGAATGGCAGACTGCTTAAAACATTATGCTTTCACCTCTCGATTTCGTACTCTTTACAGGTTCAAAAATTATTTTCTGCTCGAGATTTACAAAAGGGATTCTTTTTATATGTAACAGGCTTTATGCTTAATGCTCTGTATTATACTATTGATGAATTGTTCAATTAATAAAGAACTGTTTACTAAGAGATTTTTAATAAAACCCTTGAAACTCCCACCAGAATCTCGTTTGCTCCTAAAATTGTTTATTAAAATGAATAAAATTTAAATTGCTTGATATTTGCATCTTCTGATTCATTCTTTACCTATGGCCAAGTCTGGAGGCCAAGGGTCCTGTAAGGGCAGTGACGTTTCTTCAGCTTTGCTCTATGATTCAGAGATCGTAAACCAGATATTTATTAAGGTTCTTGCTCTGTCACATCAAAAACTGCATGCTTTCTCTTTTTACTTGTTCCCTCGTCCAATTCAGATACATTTCAGCAGGTACCAGGTTTCACATGAAACCAGGCAGGCCAGACACTTTTGAGGTCCCTGGTCAGCAATTTCAGCTAGAGCAACTTTTCCTAAGTTCTAAAATACATCCTGCAGGTTAAGGGAGAACAAGGCACATCTAGCAACTGCCGCAACCTGATAGTATGTGTCTCTTCTGTGATAAAAAGCGCTGGCACTTGTGTTGTAATCTATGAATAAACGGTGTTGCAGAAGCTTGGGCCCTGAAAAAAGAGGGCCCGCTCTGAGAGCCCTGGTGGAAGCAGAGGGAGTGTGATAATTGTCGCAGAGCTCAGAATTATGATCACTGGGCACAATTTAAGCCACTGCTCAGAAACAGGCCCTAAATCGCTAATATTATGGCTCCCATCAAGACTCTTGTTCCAAGAGAGAAGCTTTCGTGATAGGAGTGTGGATGAAGGCCAGACTTAATCAGTCTGGCACTTATGCAAGAAAAAGTAAATACTCTTTTGTATCATTTTGCTGCTTGGCTAGTAGTTAAAATGGATGGAAGGTGGAGACAACTGTTTATGCTCTATTTGAATGAAATAGAAAAATATATATTTTCTCCACTTTTAGAATGAGCATTATGAAACAGAATTTGAGGAAAATTCAGATTTTCCATTCTTATCTAAGTAGCATATATACTGCAAAATAGTTTATTCTGTTCATAAACACCCTTCATTGCTCTCAATAAAATTGTATTATTTTCAGAAAAAGACGAAGAAGCAGAAGATGTGGTATTTACGTTTTGCAATTACTTTAATGTATTTTTCTATTTGTCTATTAGTGCATAGAGCAAAATCAGTTTGCACCATTACCTTATTAGCATAAATTGTAGCATAAAAGGAAAGATTTTCCGAAGAAGTTTCATAGTGTGAAATGATGCAGATATTATGGAGCTTAAGTTGCCTTCAAACGAGAGCTTGCTGTCAAATATTACTCCTAGATTCTTTGCATTAGGAGTGGGGGTCGAGGGGGTATCTAGCTCCGCTGGTCACCAGGCCGGGGTCCACATGGTGGTGTTCTTTCCAAAAAGGAACACATCTTTTTTATCAGAGTTAAGCTCAGGCAATTGTGAGTCATTCATTCACCAACCTGACACATGCAGTTGTGAAACTGAAAGGCAGTTTCAACCGGATCACTGTCCCCCAAGACCAGGATTTGCATATTATTAGTGTAGAAAATGGCTGAAAAATCAAAAGATCTGATGAGTTTAGCCAGAGAACAATGTATATATTAAAAAGGAGAAGACTCAGGCAGATCCCTTAGGAACACCACAGGGAAGAGAATACAATTTAGATTTAAAGTTTTCAAGATCCAGAAACTTTCCTGTCTGAAAGAAAGGATTTACAATGGAGAGGACAAGATGACAATGGATGCAAGGCGTTCAAGCAAGATTTTATGATTGACAGTGTCAAACGCTGCTGACAGATCCAATAAGATCTGGGTAGCGTTTCCTCCTGAAACAATTGTTTGTTAAATTTGCTCTGTAGCGGTGATCAGGGCAAATTCGGGACTATGGAGGCTTCTGAAGCCGAACTGAGAGGGGTCAAGATGATGATGGTCTTCGATGAAGGTATTGAGCAGGGAATTATTCTCATTCTCAATAGTTTTTGCTGGAAAGAAGAGATGGGGAGATAGAGCAATAATTGTTTGAGTTTGAATCATCTAACTTAGGTTTTTTGAGAAGGGGAACGATTGATGCCAGTTTCCAGTCAAGCGGAAAGTGGCCAGAACTGAAACTCTGATTAAAGATGTTTGTGATATGCTTTGAAATGATATCCTGTGCTAAACTTAATATTTTGGGCGTGCAAGGATCCAAAGGAGAGCCAGATTTTATTTGTGAAATAAAATATGGCATTTGAAATGGAAAAAGAGGAGAGAAGGAGGAGAGAGTCCCAAAAACGTAACATTTTTTGTTAATAACCCATTGGAAGCGTTTACAGAAAGGTTTGGAAGTTCAAATGGATCAACCGAGGCTACCGCGCCTGTATCGGTGGGCTGGATTACTCTTGACTCCCCAGAGGAAGCCAGTTTAGCGGAGAAATGGTTGAAAACCGCCTTAACTTTTTCAGAAAAGGAGGTTGCTAGAATATGCTAAATTCCTGACTGATGTGATTGTTTTTGTTATTGTTTTTGTTTTTGTTAGGTTTGGTTAACTTTTCAACTGTTGCAAAGGGTTCTTTGGATCAATTATTTACGGAATCGATCATATTCGTGTAGTATTTTGTTTTCTCCTTAAAGATCTTATCTTGTTAGAGGGCTAGGGCAGACTTACAGAGTTCCTTATCTAAAGGGTCATATTTGCCCTCCATTTCCTTTTAAGCCTGTGGCAAAATTGTTTCTGAAGTTGGATACTTTGAGAGAACGAGGGTTTGAAGGGGAAAATCTGCAGCTGCTAATACTCCTAATTGGGGCTATAAGGTCTAAAGCTGAAATGATCCAGTTGTGATAAGATCTGGCAGCACTGTCAATGTCGGATGAGGCTTTGTCAGGTGGAAGCAAATTGGCTAGGGTCATATTTAGTTGTTCAGGGTCAATGCTCTGCCAGGAGCGAGAGGATCTAGTCGGCCATTTCTGCGTGATATCGGAGGTATTGGGGGTCAGCCTAAGATTAAACACAACTGGTCTGACCAGACCAAAGAAAGTGAAGGCAGGATCTGTAGAAAAGGATTGTCTGAAAAAATAGCGTCATGTTAGTGGCCAGCAATGTGTGTGGGTCTCTGTACTCGTTGTTCAAGATCCATGCTCGTCATAACATCAGTGAAGGAAGCTGAGTCACTTTTGGAGAGGTCATCAAAATGCAGGTTAAGATCCCGGAGCAAGGCAAAATCCGCCGAATCAATTTCTGGGTCCTCTAGCTGAGGAAGACAGGATATAGAAGCTGCCTTGGAGCCAGTGGAATGATAGGCCAAGATGCCATTAACGGGATAATGCTTGGAGAGCTCACGTTTTAAAAATAGAGCTTCAGGTTCCTGAGAGTCTTTGGGCCTGATTCACAAAGGTAAACCTAGACCAAACGTCTAAGTTTAGACGTGAAGTCTAAGTTTAGAACAAAAGTCTAACTTTACTACTTCCAAAGTTAGACTTTTGGTCTAAGTTACTAAAGTCAGACTTTTGGTCTAAGTTTAGACCAAAAGTCTAACTTTACTTCAACTAAAGTTAGACCTTTGGTCTAAGCTTAGACTAAGCCTAACTTAGACCAAAAGACTAAGTTTAGTAGTAGTAAAGTTAGACTTTTGGTCTAAACTTAGACCAAAAGTCTAACTTTACTAGTAGTAATATTGGACTTTAGGTCAAAACTTAGACTTCAGGTCTAAACTTAGGCTTTTAGTCTAAGTTTACCTTTGTGAATCAGGCCCCTTGAGTTCAATGAATGAGGATCTAAAGGAACTGCGATAGATAATGGCTTATCCCCCTCCTCTTTTTCCCACTCGATCTCTTCTGAAAGAGCAGTAGCCAGCAGGCACAGCTGAAGCATCAGCCCAGGTCTCAGTTATGAATGCAATATCTATTGTTTGTGATTCAAGGAAGACTATACATTCTAATGCATGTTTAACTAATGAGCGAGCATTCTTTGAGGGTACAGGGGTATGTGATGTTCGAACTGAGGGAGTTGGATTTGGTATTTTCAATTGGTCTGTGATCTTTTATGGATAGATCAGATAGTGACAACAGGCATGTAGGACAGGCGTAACCTTCAGATGAAGTCAAGGGAATGAGAGTCAGACCTTTGCAGTGCTTACCCCTTGTATTAAGCATCAGTAGCTAATCTCTTTTGTAGAGGATAGCCCTAGTTGGTATGCACCTTTTCTCCACTCTAACTCCCACCAGTTCAGGGGTGGTATCCTGAAGCTGGTCCTTCAACCCAGGGTCTGTACCCTTAGGCTGACCTTGTGCTTGGCAAGCCAGGACTTCCAATGAGGAACCACTAACCCCCTTCAAGGGAGACACACCAATTTGTCATGCAAGAATCTGCCTGGCACAGGTTCCCTACCCTCTTACCAAGAAACAGTGCATGTAGCACCCTCTTGTCAGAAGTGGCCTCATCAGGGTCAGTGTTGGAGTGCTCTGTTCTCGTAGCTGAAAACCCCTGACTCACTGGTCCTCCCACTGTTGACTTTTCCCACCTCCTACTCCCTCCATTTAGGGTGTTGTTCCCTAAACTTGTGAGTGGTACCCCCAGAAAACTGAACTGTCAGGGCATTGTAGGCAGCTATGGCCTTTTGGGGGCAAACTATGACCCTCTTCAGGGTCAACTCCCGACGTCCCTCCAGCGATACCAGGGCCATAGGGCGGAAGAACACCTGTCTATGGGCGTAAGTTAAACTACACAGCTGGCCATGTACTACTCTGGGGAAACTGCCTTTCCACTACTATGGTCTGGAAAGCCCTGGTGCCCCTCAAAGCAGTGACTGGGACTCCATTCACTTTCACCTGGTGGAAGAGAAAACTCACACCCTCAGGAATCACCAACTCGCCCTCTGAGTCCACCTCCCAGCTAAGAGAGACCATGGCATTGTCTATGACCTGTTACTGGGGACTGCTTAACCCCAAGGCCACATTGGCCACCCCTTTAGAGGCCCAAATGTGGGTGGTTTCTTAGTATCCTGTAGGTTCCACCCTACAGTAGGAACTGTGCATTTGTGGACAGCATAACCGTTCGGATGGTGCCAGGCTGATTCCATGAACCCCCTCTGGATATGTCATCCTATAGGCCAGCTAGCGCACAGTGGCTTCATAAGTACCTCTAAACCTAGGAGGGTAGCAAATGGTTCTGGCAACCACTAACATTACTGCCCGGGTCCACCAGAAATCATGGTAACAGAACTAAAACCCTTTTGCCCTTTCACTCGTCCTCTCTTCCTCTCCGAGAAATATACAAGGGATACACAGTGGGATGTTTTCAATATTTATTTTTGTATAAAATATATCTGCTGCAATGATCAATATACAGAAGCAAATGAAAGTTATTAGAGGTACTAGGAAAGGTACTAGGACAGGGAACAGAATAAAAAGTTCCACCATTGTGCTAAAACAATGTCAGTCAGTCAGTCAAAGTTGGCTTTATTTCGATATAAAACATATCTTTAAAAGCAATACAATACATCTATTTTTAAAAAGAAAATAAAAGGCCAATTCATACGAAAACAATTATGCATGTTCAAGATACGAATGGCATAGATAAATTACATAAAAATTCCAATTTTTAAAACCATAATTAAACAACATACAAAAGCCTTTTTGATCTGATTGACCATGCCCAATTTAAGAACTTCGCCAAACCACAGGCGAATAAAGGGCGTGTGTCGGATTTTAAAATACGGAGAGCCTCACTACATTGTCTTGTGCCTAGCTCTTTACATAAGGGTTTCAGCCACCTGAGGCGAGGAGCTTTATATGCAGGACATTCAAATAAAAGGTGGGAAACCGACTCAATCCTGGTCTCACAGAAAGGTGCAGAAAGGAGTAGTCTGTGCTGGTACCTTCCATCCTGCGGTCAACTCACACACAGGCAGCACACCTATCCTAAATTTAAAATATAAAGCCCTATCTCTAAATTTTGAAATGATATCGAGATAAGGCTCAAGTAGTGCCACCTCCTTTACTAATAGGAATTCAGCAGAACATCTACATAGATTGGGATTAGAGTTTCTGGAATCCATTACCCATTTCCAGTACAGTTTTTTCAGGACAGACTTGGATGGTGCGGTCCTGGACTGCCAGGCCCCTCCAAGACCCAACTCGCCCAGCAACCGCTTAACATCCCTCAACCATCCTATTTTATGCCAACCAGGCATTGATAAAACCTCATTTAGCCCCTCCGCATAACTAACAAGCTCCGGAACTCTCCATATGCGGGCCCAGAGGAGTAGAGGGCGCAACCTTGCCTGGTCTTTAATAGGACATCAGCCCATGTCAAGCAGTAAGGGAAGGGTGGGGGTACTATAAGGGAGGCCCATTAAATCCTTCAAAAACGTATTTTCTGAACGGATCAACTGATCCACATTCTGCGCCCCCCAAAGCTCTGCTCCGTAAAGCGCCGCACTCCCCCTCTTGCCTTGTAGATGTCAAGTACTGGGGCAATCGGTTTGAGGGTGGAGGACCGTTGTTCTTTGAGCAGTGCCCCAACCAGCCTTTTATGACTTAACAGCATTTTGTGGAGATGACAATTCCACCTCATGGTGTCAGAGAGGCGGATTCCTAAATAGTCAAACTCCTTGACTCTTTCTAGGGACACTGAGTTCAGTGCAGGTGGCCTACCCCTTTTTGGGGGGGATTCAAGACCAGATATTTGGTCTTTCCCGTGTTAATTTCTAATCCCCTCAAATTACAAAAAGTTTGGAACCTATCAAGGAGGCTCTGCAGTCCAACTGGGGTCTTGGAGATCAAGAGGGTGTCGTCTGCAAATAATAGAGTGGGTATTCTCCTGCCCGCCAGGGATGGAGCATCTGAAGGATTTTGTAAGAGATGCTCCACCACTCCATTGACGTACAATGAAAACAGAGTGGGGGCTAAAACACAGCCCTGACAGACACCTCTATTTACAGTTATTCGGGCGGTTTTTTGGCCCTGATTGCCCCACCGAACCTGTGCAAAGTTTTCTGCATGGAACTTAATTATCAAAGATAATAAGTACGGTGGCATACCTAAATCTGACAACACCCTCCATAGGCGGCTGCGGGGCACTAGGTCAAAGGCAGTCCGTAAATCTATAAAGGCAAGATACAGACTGCCTTTGCCCAGCACAACCACCTTCCAGTATAACAACAGCAGACGGAATGACTGCTCAATGGTCCCAGTACCTGACCTAAAGCCCGCCTGGAAATCAGAAAGTATCCTATTCTCCTCTACCCACTGGAGCATCCTCCCTAAAACCACCTTTCCTGCCACCTTTTGCGATGAATCCAGTAGGCTTATAGGGCGATAATTAGCTGGGTCGTCCCGACTCCCTTTTTTGAAAATCGGGACGACCTCAGCGCCCATCCAGGAGTCTGGGAGAGGTGCATCATAAAAACTTGCATTAAGTAATGATGCAATGAGCTTTCCCCATTCTAATATATTAATGCGGATCAAATCCCCGGGTAGCCCATCCGGCCCCGCAGCTTTATTTGGGACAAGACACGAAATCGCAACCTCTACTTCCTTCCCTGTAAACAGGAGGTCCTCACTCAGCCCGAAAAAATCAACCGAAAAAGTTTCAGCTGGATCTACCCCAACCCCCGTAGCCACAGTATAAAGGTTGGAAAAATGGTCAAACCATGACGCCTCAGGGATATTGCATGTTATAAGGGAATCTATGGGTTTGTCCCTGGTTCTAATTAAATCCCAAAAACCCTTTGAGTCCCTCCCAGCACTTGCCAGTTTTAGATCACACCAGAACTGATTTTCCCACTCTTTCTTCGCCTTACCAATAGCACCCCTGTACAACTTCCTGGCTGTACTAATCAATTTGGTATCCTTAAGTTTAACTGCATTGATTAAGTCCCTTTTCGCACTTCTGCAGGGAGCAGAATACCAACCAGGGTTACCCTTAGGGCGCCCCATCTTGTTGGCCCTATAACCTGGATTTCGCACAGTGAAGAGGTCACCTAATGCTTTGGTAGTATGGCTAAACAGAGTGGAAATCTCATGAACATTCGTCGCAAGGGAATCTAGTCTGGACAAGGCATTAGCCATGATTGATCTTTTTGCCACGATCTTGCCCTCATCGAAAGCTACATTTTTCCATTTTAGGCACCTACCGCAATTCGAGGGACAAACATCGCTTGTTGACTTACACGCCTGGGGGGCTTGCAGTTTCTCCCCAACCGTCCACATTGGGGACAGTGACAAAGACAGCGGATTATGATCGCTGTCAGATGAAGGGAGGACTGCCATATCCAACACATGCCCCCAGAGCTTGAAATTCAGCAGGATATAGTCAATTCGAGATGAATGACCTACCCTATTGAAGGTGTGGGCCCCACAGGAGTCTGACTTTGACCGTCCATTTACTGCCCTCACACCACATTCCAGGGTTAGGGCATTTAAATGGATAGCACTTTGGGTCCAGCTCTTAATAGGTGGTATTAACAGGGGTGGAATGCCTCTCCTAACATCTTCTTCTTGAGAGCCTAATATGTCATCCTCGGCTAGGGGTTCAAAGGTGCAGTTAAAGTCCTCTGCTATCATAATATACGTTGCTGACCTACAGGATTTGAGTGCATCCTCTAAGCCCAGTAGGGTCAATGAGGGCGCGCCCCCTTTCGGGGATCTAACATAGATATTAAAAATCTCTAAAGTCCGCCCCCCAGAAGACCCTCGGACTACTAGTCTCTGCAAATCTGGGGACTTAGTTTCTATACACCTAATCTGATACCCCAATAAGATGCTTACCCAAATTAATAGACCACCTGAAGGTCGACCTCTCCCAGCGGACGAAGGGGTTGCAGGTACAAAATAGGTGGTGTAACCAACCTTGTATCGTGGTTCCAGACACCAGGTTTCCTGAAATAAGCATATCCCGAATGACTCAATAAAAGAGTTCCATTCCGGTATGTCCAGGTTGCGAGAAATGCCCGCTATATTCCAGCTGACAATCTTCAGGACCTCATCATCAACTGCAACCTGTGCAGAGGAAAACCTCTGCACGAATAGACTATCCTGAAATCCAGAGTTAGTTGGTACATCACTTACTGGTTTCAGCTGGTTAGGGGCTTCGAGGGCGGACTCATCGGGATTTGAATAACCTGTTGACTCCACAATATGGGACACAGCACTACCCTCAAAAGAAGATAAGTTATAACAGGGTGGCCCCAAAACTACCCCTTTACAATCTAAAACACAGCTCTCCTCCTCCTCAAGTACAGCAGGTGACTTCATGGGAGGTTGGTAACTATTTTGTCAACAATTCTGCCAGGACCAAGTGGGAAATGGGCATGGATTTTGACGAAACAGGCTGAATTGGGGAAGATTTTGAGGAGTTTGTCTGCCAATCCATCCCTCCCAACTAGCGATTCTAGCAGGCCGGGCGAGAGCTACATAGGGATTAAAAAAACTAAGATCACGCGTACCAATTCCTGTGTTGGGGCCCATACCGCCCTCACTATTGTTGAAACTACAAACATAGCTGGCTACCCTAGGGTCTTCAAAATTAACTATAATACAGTCCCCCATTATGTCTTTGGGCCGGGTGCCTAACCAGCTAACCCTCCTCACAAGGATAACCCGACCACCCAATGAGCTAGGGAGAGGTCTGTTTTCCTTTAGCCAGAATAGGGTTTTATTCTTAAGTTCGGCATATGACTCATGTTTACCTGGCTTTAGCACGGGAACCCCAGTAAGTACTGTCACAAAGGGCTGGCAGTCTGGGGGTAAGTTGACATTGAGGACAGGAAAAATGCTTGGAGCATTTCTTGGTTGTAAGATGGAAGTTGGGGTTATTTTGCCAGATTTGGTATTAGTTGTACCAGTACAATTACTATCGCTAGATTTTTTAGTCGTAGCGGTACCGCTTGTGCTTGGGCCCGTAGACCTCGCAATCGTCACTGGATAGACAATGCTACCCAGTGCTGCGTTAGATTGCGCCGGTACCCCCACTGTGGTTGCCCCGAACTTTGGGATGGCTCCAGAGGAGGCCACAGTTTGCACCACAGGGCTATTTACCTCGACCACCCCCTGCACTGCCCCACATGTGTTAGTTAGACTTATTAGGGCAGTAGGTGACTCTCGAGGAGCAAAATTCCCTACTGAGACATCCTCCCTAATTCTAGACGGAGTTTAATGAGAGATTTTAGGGAGAAAAAATTATCAAGAGTGACTTGCTCGAATCTGTCCAGTCGCTCTGTTAGCCCCTTCACTCTCTCTAGAACCGGGATCAACAATGATTTCATGATTTTTTCGAGCTGGGTGATTAATGGGGTCTCGGTAGGGGGGCCGTCGGCAGATTCAGGAGGATCGGACATCAGATCCACACATGTCTTCTCTACAATAGCACCAGTAACTGCTCCCCCTTTAAGCCCCTGTGGATAACCAACACCCACCGCTGCGCCCTTATGAGACCAACCCACCCTACTTCCAACTCTCCTGGGTTTCCTAAAATGTTTTAAGTAATTGCCCTTACGTGGACTAGCCAGTCGTTTCCTTTTGCTAAAAACTTGGCCATTTACTGCCAGTGGTAAGGGCACAGAAGGGGCGGTGGAATCCTCCTGACGAGGTGGGGTAGCAACAGGGAGCAAAGGCGCAGATTTCCCAATCGGCCGTGGCTCTGGCAGGGCGCTCTCACCTCCCAGCGAAACCGCAGCAGACAAACTCTCTAGCCGGTCCAGGCTAGCCCTAATCGCAACAACCCGTGGGTGGTCAGGGTCTAGTAAAACATTAACTAAGGGATCAGATGCATGAACAGGAGAAACATTAACTAGAGGGTCAGTTGAGTGTACTGGGGAGGGAACTAATGCCAGAGAGCCCAACGATGAGCGTTTACCGGTCAGAGGTTCCCGAGAAAGACGCCGTTCCGTCATGGCGATTTCTTTCTCGATAACCGTAACAACCCGGGTAATAAATTGGTCCATAGTCCCAGAAACACAACCAGTGCCCGCCCCGCCTACCCCCCTCAAGCCCCTACCAGATCGGGTAGACATTGGCATAGAGACCTCAGCAAAGATAGTTAAGCCACTAACTGCGCCTAGAGAAGGAGTCCTTCAGCTAACAATCCAATACACTCACAATACTTGCTACCCATGCACCTCCTAAAGCAGATATCAGAGGGGTGGCCCAGCCCAGCCTTGTCCAGCCCCGGACGGCCACAGACGGTCCCACCCTTGTCCCGGCCTTCTCCCGGCGCGCTCCGGCGATGTGGCTCTGCGGCCTCCTTAAGTAGAACAAAAGGGGTGATAGGCGGGGGGGGGCAGGTCCAGCAGGGAGAGCAGCCCAGGTGAAACGAATTGGGCTCGCAGGGACTCCTGGGTGATGTAGTCCCTGCTAACGTACTCGCAGCCCTGCCAGCAATAACACACCCCAAGTTTTAAAGCACAAGACAGCCCCTCTCTCAGCAGCAACTCTCGCTGGTGGAATGTGCGCTGCGGGACCCGCGAAGCGGGTCCGGCGCGCTGCTGATGAATTTCAAGTCAAAAAAGGCAGAGGGCAACAATGGCAACAACAGCAGACCGGTGGCAGGTCCAGAGAAACAGCCAGTAGGAAACAATGTATAAAAGAACAATATAGAAATCAGGTGTACTCATGCATCCTCTAACCTAAGTGTCTAGGGCATGTGTGCGTGTCACTCCCAGGTACCTTCTTTTTTGGGCCCTGGTGCTGATCCAGTAGTCCGCCTCATTGACAAGCTCCCTTGGGTCAGTGAGCTTACTATCAATCAGGTGTTGTCAGTGGCGGTGCGTCCATTAAGGGCGCTGGGGCGTTGCCCCACAAGCCGCCCGCAGCTCCCTCGGCATCTCTGAACTTAAGTAAACTCTCAGTTTACTTAAGTTCAGAGACGCCGAGGGAGAACTGAACTGACAATGGTGTCAGTCAGCATGACGTGGGACCGCCCACCCCCTTCAGAGTCTGAAGGGGGTGGGCGGTCCGGCGTCATGTTGACTGACAGGCATTGTCAGACCAGGGGCAGGCAGCAGCACCAGTGCACATGACTGGGGAAGGTGGGCGAATTTTTCCGCCGTGCCCACACATGCACACTAGCGTCTGCTGTGGCTGGCGCATGCCCATTAGGAGAGCGTGCGTTGAGCAAAGGCTCAAACCTTGGTCTCCTAATGGGCAGGCAGGCAGCGAGTATCTGTGCCCTAAGCCAATCCTGGAGCTGCTAGCAGCACCAGGAATGGATGAGAGGAGTTGCCACTTGTCATTGCCAGCAGTGACATGGTCGGCGGCTGTACCTGCAGGCGCCAACGGGACCCCGGAGCAGAAGCGGCGCGGACCCGGTACGTTTTTTAAAATTTTATTTTAAACCCCCCGACCCCGCACGACTTGCCCCCCCTCGCGACCGTGAGTATTGCAAGAGACTGTCTCTCTCTCTTAATGTTAATGTATTTCTGAATTTCAGTCTGGGCGGCCTCCCACGGAATACATAAATGGAGCCCCGATTAAAATCTTGATAGCTCGCTGTTTTTAAATTGGTTTACTTTTCCTAACATGTAGCCCCATAGCCAAATCTTTGCTGAGAGGTTCTGGACAGACGTCCTGCCACATACACAGACAAAAAGTGCTCCTGCCATTACACTTGTGCTTCCTGTTTTGGGTGACAGACATGTGGTGGGTTTGGAACTAATCTCCCCTCTTCAGATGTATTTATATTGGCTAGGATGCATTTTTGGCAAGACTGAAAAGGATGACTTTCACTGCGGGGAAAAAAAACAAAAAAAGGAGATGCGTAATGAGCAGTGTACCCATCTTTGGTTTTAATGTGCAATGGGCAGTGTACCCATACTTTATTTGTATATGCACAATGGGCACTGCACCCTACACATTTTGGGCAGTGAACCCTATACGTTCAATATTTTGTGGCATTTACGCTACCACCTTGCACCTTTCTCTTAAATCAATTTTTCTGCTTTCTCTTCCTTATATATCACACTTATTATTCCTTTATTCTAAAATGCGATGCAGAGCGCACTACGAAATTCGTTTTAATTATTTAATTGTTTACTTACCTCCAATTATCCATATTCCGGTGTTTAGTACCCCCCACCCTGCCCCTCCCCCGCCCCGCCTTTCCGCCCCACGGAACTCCCTCCACGGGCCGCGGCTGCATATGAGGATACACTAAAGTATATACAAGAGATCTTGAATGCTCGACATAAAAAGGAGAAATATATGGCTCTATATCGGCAATATAATATACAGTCTGTGTTCAATCCATTAGTGAGTTCTTTTGAATTGTCTGCATTAAAAAAGATTGAAGCTATGCATGAAAATAAACCTTGTGGGCGTTGAGCATCCCAAGGTCAGCCATTTGTCAGGGCAACAATGCTCCCTGGATTTAACCCCTTCAGCGCGGCGCGGATTTCCGCACCACGCTGAAGGTTCCGTGCGCGGGCGGGGCCATGACGGAACGGTTCCGTCATGCGCACAGCGCAACCGACGTGCATGACGGAACCGTTCCGTCATGCGCGTCGAAGGGGTTAAAGCCTACCAAATGGTAGCTGGGTGGATGAACTGCCAATGACATGGGACCTGATTCAATCTCAGATTTTTGCTGATCCACTGACGTGTATGAGGCAAATCACATGCCCCAAAATGGATGCTCACATACTGATCTCCCCGATGTAGACGATAAGTCGATCTCTTGGTTCACTTCATGCACCCGCCAAATGGTAAGGGTTCCACCCATTTTTGCACATTTTAGAGTCCAGGACCTAGCACTCGAATAAAGGTTTGTGTAAAATCCTCTGCATTCATTTCTCCAGCGGAATCCTGCCTCTATTTGCTTTAATAAGACGATTAGAAATAGTATAGACAGCACTAACATTCTTTGGGTGTCTTTTCATTGTGTATGTGTTGCTTTCTTTTTACTTTCAAAGTGAATAAAGTACCGAATTTGAATTATTTTCTTGATATTTTTACATGTTTTGGCACGCAATTACCGACCAGGCCGGTTAAATTAAATACTGGCCAGATGGCATCCCTATATGTGGCACATATGAAAACTCCACATAACTGTTTGTCTCCGAATAAATCTCACGGAATTGTAGGAGCAGGAGTGCATCGCCAGCGGGAAAATGTCACTCTTAGACGTAAAATGTTTCAGGGTAAATAAGACAAGAGTCAACAGGGATCTTAATTGGAGACCTAACACACACACAACGCACAAAGGCCTTTTAATGCAGCCCTACAGTATGCAGGGCAGCAGAGATAACAAGAGCTTTCACCGCCGTTCTGGAGGGGGAGGGGCTTAACACAAGCCTCCACAGCGGGAGGGGAGACCCCACACGCATCTTTACCGCAGGCCTGAAGAATACCCGGGAGACGTGAGCAAATAACACGACTTCAGTGCGGGCCTAATTCCTGTCACGGGTATTAGAAGGAAGAGGCACCTCCGGTTCAAGTCTGGAATAAAAGAGAGGAAACAAGGAGGTTCAGCCCAGCCCTAGACTACTTGGAGAGCAGAAGGAACACCACTGCACATTTTCTAAATACATGAAAGAAGGTAGAACATGGCCTTGTGTAATACCCCTAGATAATACATTAAAGCAGAGGTAATAATATACGGGCAGGGCCACTGGAATTATTATGGATATCTTGCTTTTGCCACATAATCCACTTTTTGCAGCATAATCTGCAAATTTCAACAGAAAAGAAACGGTTTCAAATTTAGGGCCTTGGTTTAGATTTCGGCAGACGGGTTACAACGTCACAACAGTGAATATTATGGGGTTTACATTTCGGCGGATGGGATGTCCGTCACCGTTGTGATGGAGTAACTGGTCCCCCTAAATCTAAATTAGTCCCTTAAACGGATCAAGAGTTACTAAAGGCATGGCAACATGTGTTCACGCACAGTTGAAAGCCATTCATAAAGGTTAGCTGCCCATCCATTAGTTGCCTGATTCTATATTTGGTTCTTAAACTGGTACTACCTGGGTGAAGTTTTTGCCCAGGCAGGTTACCATGTGCAATAATGACAAAATAATAAAACAATACTATCAAAAAATGTGCCGCATCATGCAGTACAATTGGGCTTTTCCTGCCATTTATTTTAATTTACTCTGCCGCATAATGTGGTACTCTCCTGCCGTATACACTCCGGTGTTATAAGTCTCCTGTAATAGAGACAGGTTTTTACACAGGGATTGCAGACTCCCATGTATTGTAAGTTGTTCATTGCAGACACACAGTGTACAGGTGACTATAGAACATAAGGGCCCTCGTTACAGTCATAAACGCTGTAAAGAGAAGAAGGTATTAAGGGCTACATTCCACAATGAGAGAGGGAATACTTGTAGGCCTTCATTATGCAAGAAATGAGAGGCAATACAGAACTTCAGTACATGCCTAGTGTCCACAGGGAAGGAGAGCAAATAATGTCCTTCATGTGGGACTACTGTATATAGAAAAGAAAGAGGAACAATTACCTTTAGTTAAGGCCTACAAGATAAAGGGAAGAAGAGCTGAAAATACAGGACTACACTGTATGCAAAGTAGCAGACTTCAGTAAAGGCCAACCTTAGAAAGGAAAGCAGAAACTTCACCTCAGGCCTACAGTATACAGGGAAATAGAAAAAACATGTTTAATTACAATTTTATAGTGTGTGTTGTGTTATCATGTTTGTATAGAGCCTTATGACACTCCAAATCACTGATAGGGGGCAAGAAGACACAAACTGGAACACCCACAGAAGAGACATTGAACTGAGTAAAAACGGATGGCCATCTTGAGCTTGCTTATATATCATCGGATGGAGTTTACTGTATTGTGAATAGGCGGTGTTCTGCATATGGTCACAGAGGAGGAAGTATGGAAGGCAAGGAGGAAGCGTACAGCAATGGAGGTAAGCAGCAGAGGAAAGGTGAGAAAAGATGGAAGAATACAGAAACTAGAATGTGACAGTAGGAGATGCATGATTAATCATGTAGGCCCTTAGATATAGCAAAAGGTAATGAAAGGTAAATCATGCCAGCTACCTTGATCTTGTCATTACTTTTATTTTGAAAATATCTTTTGCTTCACATGCTAAAATTAGGTTTCTCTATAATACCATGTTCACACGTGAACTAAGCAGGTTTCTCTGAAAGCATGTTTAGGTAGGACCCATAATCAGTAACGTAGTTTTAGTGATACCTTCACTTCAGCTAATTACGTTGGCTTACGGAATGTCAGTGGTGTAAGTAAAGTTGAGGGGGGACCCTTCAAAGTACATTGAGGGTTCCCCTCCGGACTCACCTAGGAGTTATCCGGCCAGGGCATAGTTCTGAGGGACCCACTTGGAGCTCAGGGTCCCCGAACTGCAGGGCTTTTTTTATGCCACTGGGGAATGTGCCACAAGGTTGAATAAACTAAATCAAGCTTCCAATGACTCCTGGAGATGGAGGAGAAGGGGCTGAGAAATTGCAAAATTTAGACCTACGCATATTCAATTGAGAATGAAAGACCACTCTTTGATCAAACAGAGTGAGCCTGGTGAATGGATTGGCCATCTTCAACATGCTTATATATCACCAGGTGGAGACTTGCGTATTCCGTCTAGCCAGATGTCTTCATATGTTGAATAAGAAGGGAGAAGGAAAGCAAGGAGGAAGTGAAGGGCAAAATAGGTAGGAGAGCAAAGGTGAGAGTAGGAGGAAGACTGTAGAAACAAGAAGGTGACATGGGGAGGTCCCTGACTAACCATGTAGAGTGTTAGATACAGTGTGTGCCCAGAACGGCGGGAGTCAGGAGATTCTCCCATTACAGTGACTTCTGCTGACAGTTTATTCTGCTTGTTCCTAATTGATACATGTACTTGCAGGTCTACAGCTGGATTAGAAGTGGTTAGAAGCAAGCTGACAAGTGCAGGTGGGGGACAGGGATTACGTGTTGATCTTCATTTCATTTTTGTAGGCAGTCTCACTTCTTCATGACAGTAGAATCAGGGTTCACTGAGGGACCATGTAGAAGGTGCTGAAAGCTATGTCCCACCTGTCACCTAGACTAGTATGCCCTAAACTCTGCTTTAGAAAATCAGGACCTTCTCTACGTTGACAAGGTTGCTAATCATATGAAGCCTGTTTGCTCTTCATCTAACACATGAGTATGCACGGATAAAGATTGGCCCTGTCTTTTGATATTGCTGGATCTCTCAGCTGCATTTCAACCAAAATTTGCCATCCCACCCTCATCCACACTCTGGATTTTCGAAAGTAATTCACTAGCAATGTCTTTCATTAGTTCTCCTCTAAACTTTTCAATGGACAACTGTTCGTTCACAAGGGTCCTTCCAGGAACAAAAAGATCCATTCAACTTCAGAGCCCCCCCAGGGTTCTATGCTGTCCTGCGCCCTCTTCAATCTCTACATGAAGACCCTTCCGGTTCTACTCACAGATAACAGCATTAAAATTCACCAATATACAGACGACACACAACTCTACTTGAAAGTTTCTTCTGTTGCATGCATTCTACATCTCAAACACTGACTGTTCCTCATTCAGACCTTGATATCAAGCGCATTCCTAAAGCTCACCCCAACCAAGACAAAGTTCTTGTAGTTTTCTAAGAACAAGTTAGAAATAGTACAATCCTGACTCAATGACAGGAACCTTGATGTCCTATCTTTACTACTCCTAAACTGAGAAAAATCCTAATTTTAAGACTTTCGGTATTCACAGAAGGCATTTAGGAGTCCTAAAGTTAGGAGTCCTAACTTCTGTAAATACGGAAATGAGTAAGTGCCTTCTGTGAATACCAAAATGGTAGTAAGTTTAGGATTTTGTCTTAAGTTAGTTCTGTGAATCGGGCCCGTAGTCACAACACCACTACCCTTGAGGCTAAAAAGTGTAGAAAAGACAAAACAAAGCAGCGGGCTTAACTTCTATGCACCCAAGATTTGAAACAACTTCCCTGTATCCATCAGGACTGCCTCAACAATACGCCAATTTAGGTAAAAGTTGAAAACGCTCCTCCTTAAAGAACACTACAGGCCACTGCAGTAATTGTACACTTCTGCTCCCAGACCAAGTAACATGTCATATGACTGGAGGACTTGGCACTTACCTTTGATCCTGCACAGCTCTCCTCTGCCTTTTAACTAGGCCTGTGCTATACAAACATAGCATGCAGATATACATACAAGAATGCTGCATGTTTATTTCAGAGATTGCGGTGGAACATTGGTTGTACTCACTGTAGCCTGCTGTAAATGCACTTAGGCTAGGCCCTCAACAATGTTCATGACCCATTTTCAGTTTGTATTCGATGTTATGGTCTGAGAAAGTGATTTTATGCCTCAAGAGCTAGAAATGAACTTCACTGACTGCTTGTCGATAAGTGCATTTAATTTGAAATGATGCTTCATTTGAAGATCCACAAATTTTACTCACAGAGGGCTCTTGAATTTAGTTATTCACACCCTTTCAAATGTACTTATGATTCCTTTTAGGTTGTGTTGAAATGGACCTTTTTATTATGTCTAAATGTTAACCGATGATGTTACTAAGTGCTTCTTGCATGGTTCAACAGAGGGTCACAATAGAAAGGATTGGTGGGAAGCAAACATATAGAAACAAGTGATCAGTTAAATGTGTTAAAACCTTCATAAATGCATTGGACGCACTGCATTGTAACATTTGAGACCGGCGCAACCTCATGCCTGTCTATGCTCCTTGTAGTTATTATTTTCTGCTTTAGATGGCAAGAGCCTAGGGGCGGGCATTTGAGTTAAGGGCAAATTAGAATTCTAAATTTTCATTCCCAATCCCTTTTGTACATTTTTAATACTCGCTAAAATGCGCAGATTGTATAGAAAAAGACTACTTAAGATAAAAAGGTAAAGAAGATCAATTTTTCAAAAGATCACCTAAGAGTCAGCAATAAATATTAATGCCTATATGTTAGAAATTGGGTCTATAGTTGGCAGAGGTATGAATGCTGTTCATGTGGTGCCTGCAATACTAGTCAGGGTAAGCCAGATACACACTAAATTAAACTGTGATCACCCTCTGGCAGCCTGACACAGAGCAGTTAGACTTAAGAGGTAACGTGTAGGTATTTTGGCAACACTTAAATTACAGTAATGCAGTGAAAACACCACAACAAGACTCCACAGATGTTTAGAAAAATAGAGAGTGTTTATCTCAGTAAAACAAGACCAAATGACAAAAAATCCAATCAGTGGAAGTCGAGATATGATTTTTTAAAGATTAAATCCCAAAAAAGTGCTTAAAAATCAATAGCGCTCAAAAGTTACGTGAGGTCACTATAGACCGGAGTAAATCCAAAGATTAGGCCGACCGCGATGGGACCATCGTCATTGTCGAATTAGCACTGAATCTGGTTTAGAGGGCACTGCGTCGGTTCCGATCTATGCAACAGGGGTAACAGCATCGATTTTTGTAGAAAACAGCTGCCGAACCCACTTCTGAGGTCCAGGACTGGAGGGACACCTCATGCAAGTGTACGACTTACAGATGGCAGCAGCACTCAAATAGTTAGAAGAAGTATTTTGTGACCCTGAGACTTCAGAGAGCAGGAGGCAAGCCAACAAGCCCTTAGAGAAACTTGGGTTCAAGGCTGTATTGAACCGGTCTAACCCCTCTCACTCCCAGGCAAGAAACAGCAGGCCAACACAGCAGAGAAGGTAGAAAGTGGCAGTCTCTCCTACAGCACAGAAATCAACAGATAGCAGCCCAACACAGCAATGCATGTACCAAAGTGGCAGCCCCTCCTACAGCAGAGCAGCTCAACTTCAATGCAAAATATCCTTAATTCCAGCAGAGTTCTAAATTGGTGGAGTCAGGGGTCCAGTACTTATACCCAAATGTGCCTTTGAAGTGGGGGAGACATAAAAGATGCCTTTGAAGATCAAAAGGTCCCTGCCTTTCCTGCCCTGGCTCTAGATACACTATAGGGGGCTATGCAGCTCCATATGTGGGGAAAAGCCCAGTTCTATTTAGGTGCACGTGTCAGCTTCTCCCTCCCAATCTAACTCAGGAAGGCCCATCAGCCTGCTGATGGGCCATCATGATGAAATGTCACACCCAAGCTCCCTTTGTGTGACTGTCTAGAGGAAATGCACAAAGCCTAGCTGTCACCCAACCCAGATGTGTATTCAGAGACAGACAGAGGCCCAGAATGGTTAAAGTAAGAAAAGGCCAACTTTCTAAAAGTGGCATTTCCAGGCTTACAATTTAAAATCTGATTTTGACATAAGATATGATTTTCAATTGTGAGTCCAGAGAGACCAAACTCCAAATCTCTATCTTTTTCTGATTGAAAATTACACTTAAAAGAAATGTTATGGCAATCCAAAAGTTAACCTAATGGAGAGATAGGCCTTGCAGTAGTGCAAAACAAATGTAGCAGTTCTTAATTACCAGGACAAGCAAAACTTAAAGGTACGTGTCCTACCTTTTAAATACACAGCACCCTGCCCATGGGGCTGCCTAGGGCTTACCTTAGGGGTGGCATGTGTAATAAAAGAGAAGGTTTGGACCTGCAAGTAGGTTAAATTGACAGGTCAAAATGGCAGTTAAAAATTGCACACACAGACTCTGCAGTGGTAGGCTTGGGCCATGTTTAAGGGCTACTGAAGTGGGTGGCAAAATCAGCATTAGATTTACAGGCAACAGGGCACATATAGTGCACTTTACCAGAGACTTACAAGTGAATTAAATATACCAATTTGTATAGGCCAATGTTACCATGTTTATAGTACAGAGCCTATGCATTTGAGCACTGGTTAGCAATGGTAACGTGCCCAGAATCCTAAAGCCAGCAAAAATGAAGTCAGCATAACAGGAGATCAGAAGGCAAAAATTCAGGGGAAACCACAACAAGGATGCCAGGTCTAACACTGTTGCACCCAGTATTACTTGTATAAGTAGGATGGCTGTTGATTCACAAAAAGGAGAGGGAAAGCAGAAGACTTGTCTTTGACCCCACCCCCATGACCTTTCAGAGTTGATGCCCTCATCTCAATCAACAGCATCCCTGTTGCTACTGATGGGCTACGAGAAGGGAAAGGAATAGTAAGAGGCTATGATTGGCAGAGGCAGTTCCATTGGTACCAACTGGAAATCGCGATCCATTGCAGTGAGGTCCTCATTATGAGTGGCCCGGCATTGAAGGCGATCATTATTGAACCTTTTAAAATCCAAAACCAACGGGGTCGAAATTTAAATAGTGCGATAATCATCACCTACTAGAAGTTGTGCCCTTTAAAATGGAGCATAACATACAGAATTTAGTGTGCAATTCAACAAAATCTGCATGTACAAGTATTTACCAGGAATTTTTCCCCCAGGAAAATTCAGCAGATTTAATTTGCCAAAATGTGCCTGGAGTAAATTGAAAGGCATGTGGTAACCACCACAAAACTTGTAAATCCAATTCCTGTGGCAATTGTAGTTTGCACAGGGATAGCAAAAGAATGAGCCACTCGTATTGAGGACCCTAATATCTGAACTTTTAAGTGAAGTAAAAACAAAATTATAGCACTTGAAATCCTAAAGGCTCAGATTATAAAAGCATAAACTTGCATGTGGAGATTTACACTTCCTCTTGAATGTAGTTTTACATTTTTTTGCAAACCCCAAACATTCCTAGTTGCATACCTAGAAACCTGTGCCCGGCAGAGTGTTCTGGGTATACCAATGGGAATGTCATATCACATATATCCAGGTCCAGGTTGCACCATTTCCTCAATGCTTAATTGTACATGGTATGCAATCATGCACTGGGGTAGGCTGATGTGCAAATACACTTTTCCTTTCTCTTTTTTTCTCCACAGGGGAATCATATTTTCTCATGAAGAGAACTGTGGTGTGTGTACCTAGTCCTGCTAAGGGCCCTGAGAGGTTCTAGAAGGACTGGGCATAGAAAGCTTTGAGGAGAGTGTTGTGATTCAAACTGGGTGGTGCTTGAGCAGAGCCACTGGTAATGGATGAGGTTGTATTTGTCTATTCTAATAAAGAAGACGATTGAACTACTGTTGTGTCCATTGTACCTTTTCACAAAAACCCCTTGCCCTATTTTGGAGCTGGGCTAGCGCAGCAGCCTCCTAAGGAAAAGGTAAAGAATCTGCATTTGTTTCTTTATAAATTAAGCACTGCCGTCATTGCAGATTCAACAAGTTGACAAGTATGAAAGAATGCCAACGCCTTTACCCCCCCTAGTGTCTACATATGACTGTGGAGGTAGCTTTCTGTCAATTACCAGCAGATTAATTAGAGAGCAACACAATTAATTGCCGTATTCGAATCACGATTACAGCATTCAATGGACAGTAACATAATAATCCATGGGAATCTGCAGTCCCTGTATAAAAACATGTATCTGATTTCTTTATAATAGGCAACTTGTGATATCAGAACTCAACTGTAATAACATTTTACAGTTCATTTCTGACATCACAATGCCTGTTGCTAGAGTCAGCAGCCCAGGGGCGGGTCAGGTCAGGTCATAGAGCATAATTAAAGCAGTTGTTTAAGGAACAAAACAAAACTTTGCTTTTCATTCTTCTGCTTTGTTTTTCTAGCTGTACAGTGACAAGCAGAGGGGAGATATTAATGGCAACATGTTTACATTTTGCACTCCTTAGATAATTATAGAAAAGATTCCACGCTACTGTGCTTTTTTTTTTTTTTAAATAATCATAATCTAATATCTTTTTGTAGCAAATATCTAACAGGTGTTTTGATGTATTTAATTTTGCACTAGTAATTCAATAAAAGGGCATACTTATTATTACTTCACATAATATGGCGCAGCAAGGGATCCTGCTGTGTGCATTGTACGAATGGAAGAGAGCAGAAAATCTCCATATTTACAAACAAATGGAGCATTTCTGCGCTCTCCTTGCGCTGGTGTAATGTGTGCTCCCTAGCATCAATGCAGGCACCCTGGCACCATAGTGCAAAAGTGCCTGTGTTACGGGCAGTATTTATTTTGTGCAGGAAGTGTCACCTTCTTGCATGAAAACAACACAAACAGGCATTTTCCTCTTTCTATATATGATGTAGAATGCATCACACTTAGAAAGAGGCAATATCAGGAATACATTTTTTTTTATCCTCGTTACATCATCCTCAGGGAGGCGTACTGATCTGATGCAATCCTAAGGTGTACAAACCTCTGTAAATCTGGAATTGAGTCAAAAACATGGGTGGGGGCACAGGAACTCCCATGCTTCATCCATTGAACGCCTCCCAGCTCAAAATGGAACATAACACAGCGCAAGCAGCTGCGTTTCATTACATTTCTTTTCAGAGCCACACCACGTGGCACAAACTGCACCTTCTTTGACTTTGTACATATTACCGAAGCCTTTGTGTTGTCATTGTGTTGCCTTGCGTGATGCAGAGACTACGAAAATGCTCAATAAATCCATACCCAAGGAGCTAAGTGTTTTGTGGCGAAAAGGTGATGGCGTGACGATGCCCTGCTGCACATGCTAAGGATATTGCAAGGCAACTGGAAGTCCCATCAACTTATGAAGGTTGACTTGCAATATCCTTAGAATGTATGGCAGGGAGTACTTTATCCTATATATAATACATGGAAGCCTGCAATCCTTTTATAAAAGCATGGCTCTAATATTCCTATTGCAGGCAACTTGCGACATCTCTACTCGCCTCTAGTAAAGAAATGACTTACCTGCTCAACATAAATAAGTTATTACAGTGTTATGACGTCAAAATGCCTCCAGCCAGGTTGAAAGGCAGGTAACTGAGTCACCACCGTTTAAAAAGGAAAAGAGAAGGGCTTTTCTTTCTTCCGATTTCTTTTTCTAGAAAGAAAACACATGAAGAAAGATATTTATAGCAACATTTTTGTTTTGTTTTCCACGCTACAGTCCTGGCATGAAAGATAGATTCTCTGCATGTTTCTATATACTCCGAGTCACAGAATTGTTTAATCTAACTTACATTAAACTGATTCTAATATAATTTGGTGTGTTTCAAATTCACAATACAGCGTTTGCTTTTAACGTTCGTCAACAATGAGCATGTAAGAGCAAGCCAAGTATTTAAGCCATTGCTCGATCATGTATTATAAGAAATAAAGTAACCCTCGCTGTACATTATAAGAACACTGCACATCACCTTGGAGTTCCATGAACTCATAAAGGAACTCGATCTTTAGCTTTGTTCCCATAAAGGGTCATTGAACTCCTTGGTGACTTGCACAGCCCTAATAATGTACAGCAGGGTGGTACTTCATCCCATATATTTCTGAAAGTCTATGATGCAGCAAATTGTGAGTAATAGATCACACATAAGCAGGAATGGGCACTAATGCAAGGGAATGATACAACTCAAGCTTAGTATTCTTGTCTGCTTGACAGATACATTTTCCAAACTATAAAGCTCACATGCTGTGCACACATTTTAGGGAAATAAAATTTGCATACATGCTTGTTTGTGTTTCTATTTCTTTCTGAAGGGATATCTACATAAATGCTGTGAAATACTACACATTTATTGGAAAGAGGAGTAAAGGTGGGCTAGATCACAAAACGTTTTTGAGTGGTGCAATTTCGTATCCTTGGTGGTAAGTTGGGGCAACGCTAGTTCCAAATACCTTTAATAAAAACAGGATTCTGGAAGTGATAATTGGTGATAAGTATTTTTGTGTGTATTTGTTGTGTGGCATTTTGTTGTTGTGGTGATTTTTTTTTTTTGTGTTGCTGCGCTTTTGTGCTGTAGTATTGCAAAATGATTTTGTTGTGTTGCACTGCAGTTCGATTGCAATCTGTTTTGACTGTTATTTTTTGTGCCTTGGTATATTGTATTCTTTTTTTTTTTTTTTTTTTTAAATAAATTTTTATTAGGGCATCAGAAACATAACATAAATATTAAACAATATACATAAAAAAAAACCATATCCGATGTCCAATTTAACATTTTTTATCCCCCCACCCCGGTGGATCCGACAAGGAAGAAGAGAAAGCGAGAAAAAAAAAAAAAATATATATATATATATATATATGAGTTAAAAGAAAATATGAACATACAGACAAAGGGGTACATTACAGCACAGTAACTATTCAACCTTATTTAACCACTTGGTTAATGGTTCCCATATTTTTTCCCCTTTGGCCCTTGTCTGATTTCCTCGTCTCCTAAACACAGATATCTCCCAGTTATAAACATAGATTAGTTTACTAAACCACATATGTAACGTAGGAGGGTCCTGATCAAGCCACATAGTAGCCAAACACAATCGTAATACAGCCATAGTGATATAAACCAGTTTCCTGTTGGCCTCCCCTATATCCTGATTACAAATCCCTAGCATTATAACCTGGGGGGACAGTGGGACTCGATAGCCTAATATAGATTCTAAACGCGATTCAATTTTAATCATTACTTGAGAGAGACTGGGGCAGGTCGCAAACATATGTGTGCTATCTGCTGCCAGAAGCCCACATCGAGAGCAGTGTATCCCCGAGGACCCCCCCCATCGATAAATACGCGCCGGAGTTATATATAAATTACACCAAGTCTTATAGCCTTGTGCCTGTAAACTTGCAGAAACACATACCGTTTGGCTATACATGAGAGAATCTTCACATTCTCCCTGTCCGGCCTTTAGAGCTGTTTGCCATCTGTCAAAATGTTTAGCTAAATCATCGCCCATTGTTCCATTTAAAAATTTATATAGCGAAGATGTGGTGGCTTGGCCCCCAAAAATCATATCTAATAGGGGAATTCTATTCCGACACGTTACTTTTTTGGTAAAGAAATCCCTAATCTGTAAATACTTAAAGAAAAAATTATTCCTAATCATAAATTTCTCCTTTAAAGCCTCAAAAGGAAGTATTTCAGCATCGCGAATAAAATCCCCTATACAAAAAATACCTTTCTCAACCCAGTGTTTGAAATAAACATCCTGAAATATATCTGGGAGTAGGAAGTTATTGACCAAAGGGGAATATATATGCAGCCGCCCAATCCCAGCCTTTTTCCTAACTGCAGTCCAGACCCTATAAGCACCGAACAAAACCTTGAACTTAACCCTCTTGAAGTAAGCAAAATCAATATGTCGCATAAGAAGTCCTCTGGCTTCTATTCCATAAATCAAATGATAAATTGATATTTCCCCAACTTGAAGATTCCCCCAGTTGAGTAGTTCCCCCATCTGTTTCAACGCAGTTGCCCAATAGTAAATTTGAAAGTTGGGGACAGCCCACCCTCCCCTGTCTCTAGGTAAGGTCATATATCTAAGAGCCCTTCTGGGGCGTTGCCCCGCCCATAGAAACCATGAGACCAGCTGATCAAGTTTCTGAAACCAAATTTTATTTATATCTAAGGGAATTGCTCTAAAAATATATAAGATTTTGGGCAAAAATATCATCTTAATAATATTGCATCTCCCTATTAATGTCAGATATAATTTATTCATTCTTTGTGAATCGGATTTGATTTTCATTATTACTGGTTTCAAGTTGATATCAACTATATCCTGGATTTTAGAACTTATTTCAATTCCTAAATATCTTGCACTTGATGTTATCCGTGGGTCGGTTAATATAATTTTCTCATTGATGACAATTTGAGTTTTAGATTCGTTCATATGATAGCCAGAGATATTGCCGAATTGCAGCGTTAAAATATTTATTTCCAGAAGGGTAGAGCGAGGGTCAGTTGTGATAATAGCCAAATCATCGGCATACGCCAAGATTTTGACGTTCCCCCCTCTTGCCGGTACAGGTTGTATTTTTGAATCTGCCAGAATCTTCCTAATTAAAGGGTCAATATAAATGGCGAATAGCAGGGGGGAACATGGGCATCCTTGCCTAGTACCCCGTGATATATTGATTATCCCAGATTGGGTTCCCATTGATGCAATTCTGGCACTTGGATCTTTATACATGATTTGAATAGCTCTTATAAATCTTTCACCAATACCATTATATTTCATAGCCGCCCATAAAAAAGGCCAGGAGACCCTATCAAATGCCTTTTCAGCATCCAGCAGTATTAAAGCCATAGGGTCTCCTGTAACCTTAGTATAATCAAATAATGCGATTGTCCGGCGTATATGATCTATAGTCTCCCGTCCAGGCACAAAACCATGTTGCTGGGGGGAAACAATTTTTTTTAATAACTGAAGCGAGTCTATTTGCCAATATCTTAGAGTAAATTTTGATGTCGCTGTTAATCAAAGTAATGGGCCTATAGGCCCCTAAATCTGTTGCTGCTTTCCCTTTCTTTAAGAATATCACAATCTTTGCCATTTTCCAAGATTCAGGAGGGGTATTTCCGCTCTGTACCATATGAAACATCTCCAACATAATCGGAGCCAATTGAATTCGAAAAACTTTATAAAATTCACCAGGCAGAAAATCAGGGCCTACAGCTTTGCCTGGTGGAAGTGAGTCTATAGCAACTTGTAATTCTTCTGGCTGAACCGAAGCATCCAACATATCCTGATCTAAAGTAGACAATTTATTTAATTTAGCTTCCCTAAGATATCTGTCGGTTTCAGATTGAATCCAACAATTATCTTCAATATCTTCCGAATATAACTTCTGATAGAATTTCTGGAAAGCCAGAAGAATTGCACCAGTATCAGTTACCAAACCGATGTCTGGATCTGAAACTCCTGCAATCCGTGTTGATACCTCATTTTCTTTGGTCCGGACAGCTAACATATGACCTACCTTTTCGCTACACTCATAAAGTTTGGACCTCCAGGCTAGGTATCTACCAGCAGACTTAGCAAATGAAATTTGGGTGATAGCTGATTTAACACTTACAATTGTAGATTGTGCTAGTTCACCCGCCCCACCTTCGGAAAGTATTTTAACAAGATTAATCTCAGCTTTCCTTAATTCTTCATACATCTCCTTAATCTTTTCCCTCTCTTTCTTTTGAGTCTCCCATCCATACTTCGTTGTTTCACCCCTGATCCCTGCCTTAAGAGTATCCCAAACATTTTGAACCCCGGTGCTTCCCAAATTGTACTCTAAAAACTGAGTGATCCATTTTGCCATATGATCTATATAGGATTTATCACTCAGCAGAGCCCTGTTAAAAGTCCCGCTGGATATTGGTTTAGAACATTTAATATTATGTTCAAGGACCAGAGGGTTATGGTCCGACATAACTCTGGGAAATTTCCTGATCTTACTGCCCTGAACCAAATTGTTTGTGTTTCTATTTCTTTCTGAAGGGATATCTACATAAATGCTGTGAAATACTACACATTTATTGGAAAGAGGAGTAAAGGTGGGCTAGATCACAAAACGTTTTTGAGTGGTGCAATTTCGTATCCTTGGTGGTAAGTTGGGGCAACGCTAGTTCCAAATACCTTTAATAAAAACAGGATTCTGGAAGTGATAATTGGTGATAAGTATTTTTGTGTGTATTTGTTGTGTGGCATTTTGTTGTTGTGGTGATTTTTTTTTTTTTGTGTTGCTGCGCTTTTGTGCTGTAGTATTGCAAAATGATTTTGTTGTGTTGCACTGCAGTTCGATTGCAATCTGTTTTGACTGTTATTTTTTGTGCCTTGGTATATTGTATTCTATTGTTATTTTGCTTTATGTATGCTATTATCTTATGTTCTACTGTTTACTTTAGATATGCCAGTGAATGCTGCAATATTTCCGGCTAAATCAGTAGATGCTTTTAATGGTCCCATGACAAGGGGGGCGGAGCTAGCCAAGCCCCAAGATGGCCGCCATCTAAGTGAGCTCCTTTGGTCATGAACCAATCCTTAAATAATCCAGAATTCCAGTGTGCCTCCAGAAGCCAGAAACCCTGAAAAACATTATCGGAACGACATGCCTGCCGCTAGATCCCGGTTTGGCAGAGAACACTGACCTGGAAAGACCAGAGTGGCGCTGCGATCTGTGAAGCGTTGGAGAGGCCCGCGACACACAGGTGAGAGGTGGAGCCGCCAGCTAGAGTGAAAGCAAGCTGTGAAGCAGAGCACGCAGGCGGTGAGACCGGCCCCTTGACCGCTGAGGTCGCTGCAGACTGAGGCCTACGAGAACTGCGGGAGTGGCGAGAGGCTGCTCCCGGTAGACTATGGAAGACGAGCGCTACGCTCGGGAGCAGGATCAGAGCTCTGAGACCGGGGCATACACTCTGCTGCGGAGAGGAATGCGTGGACTGTAGGGTGGACGGCGGGAGCTGACCCGTTATAAGCGGGACTGAGAAGCGAGTGGCAGTCCTCCTCCTGCGGTGACATTTAACCACACAACATCTCAAATCGGGCGGCACTGCGGGCCAATGCTCACGATCAGGGGCAGGGCCGTTGATGACAGACAATGACGCAGTGAGACGTGCATTCCAACAGTTATAGATCATCAGGCGAGTGCGGGCGCAAACTTAAAGACACACGCAGAGGGAGATGGAGAGTAGCAGGGAGGCGCACCCGCTACTACAATAGCCACAGATGACCCACTGCTTCCACTGTAAGATAGTCTGCAGCCTTCTTACACTGCTGTGACTCTGTAGACGCTCATGGCTGTGGCCCGCACGAATGTACAGAATGGGGCCTGAAACTGCATGCTGAAACCCTGAACAGGCGGAAACCACGGTACTTATATGATCGCTGAAGGTCAGTTTACAGTCTACAGTAACGCACACATTTTTAGCTTTCGGCGAGGGGAGGGGGCAGTTGCCCAATTCCGCCGGCCAACAGTCAGGGGACCAAACATTGGGATTATTTCCAAAGACAATAATCTAAGTTTTGGACGAGTTGAGTTTTAGACAGTTTGAGGCCATCCATCCAGCTATCTCCTTAATACAATCGTGAAAAAGCACTCCTGTTTCTTTTTCCTTGCCGTCCTTGAAAGATAACACTATTTGGGTGTCATCCGCGTAGGACGTTAGCTGAAAGCCATGGGATTTTATAAGAGCGGCCAGCGGAATCATATAAATGTTAAAAAGGGTGGGACTAAGTGAGGATCCCTGAGGGACCCCACAGGGAAGGCTGAAGAAATCAGAATTATGATCACCCAAATTGACAGTCTGGGATCTATCGGAGAGAAAAGAGCGTAGCAGTTTCCAAGCCACCCCTTGTACTCCCACCTCCGACAAACGATCCATCAAAATCACATGATGGACCGTGTCGAAGGCTGCAGAGAGATCCAACAGGATCGTCACAGCTCTACCACCGCCATCCAGGGCCTCCCTGACTTCGTCTAAAGACTTAATTAATGCCAGTTCCGTATTATGTTCGGCTCTGAAACCGAATTGCGTTGAGTCGAGTATATGGTTGGTATGTAGATAGGTGCTCAACTGGCTATTCAGAGCCTTCTCCACAATTTTTGCTGGCAATGGGAGCCGCGAAATCGGCCTGCAGCTGCCCGGTTCTGAGGGATCCAACGTTGGCTTTTTCAATGAGGGAAGAATGGAAGCGGTTTTCCAAGTCTTCGGGAAATGCCCGAGATCAAGATGTCGTTGATCAACGGATGTAAAGCCACCCCAATCAATTCCGAGACGGTTTTCGCAATCAAAACCGGACAAGGATCAGTGGGGGAGCCCGAACTAATTTAGTTCAGAATTTTTTGCATGTCTGCGCTTTCTAAGGGGAGAAACAAGTCAAGAATCGGCCCAGTGTAGCAGTCTACCATACTCTTACTATGGGAAGAAGTTCCGGTACCAGATTGGCCTATAGAGAAGGAGGAGTAAATACCTCCCACCTTTTGTTGTAACCAGGATGCCAGTTTATTGCACAGACCTGGACTGCTAATAACCTTCTGCGAATTCAGCACCGCTAGCTTCTTCACTGTTTTAAATAGTTCTTTTGCGTTTGATTTTGCTTGGAGAATTTCATGGGCATAAAACTCCTTTTTTGATTCCAACAATAAGTCTTTGTAACTTCTGAGGCTCTGTTTATAAATTTCTTTGTCTGCGTTTTTGTATTCCTTCCTCCAAACCCGTTCAAGTTTTTTGCATGCTTTTTGCATGCCTGCTTCTGAGTCTTGAGTTTATCCGAATGCCAGGGGGAAGAGGGCTTGATACGCCTGGGGACCCACTTTTTCACAGGGATTCATTTTTTGCATGTTTTATCAAGCCAGTCAGAGTAACCCTGCACTGCCCCATCAATGTCCGACAGAAATGGAAGAAAGGAACTCTTAAGTTCCTCTTCAAACCAAACCACATCTAGGTCCCTCCAGGATCTAATTTCCAACATCCTGGGAGACCCCGGACTAGGTATCGATGCTTTAGAGTAAACCAATTCGAAGATAACCGCCCTGTGATCTGACCAAGCCAGAGGAACAACCTCATATACAGAGAGATCTGGGTTGTTCGTATAAATCCCGTCCAAAGTGTGCCCCTTGAGGTGCGTGGGACCTTCCACCTGTTGTTTCAAATCCCCGGTCTCCAGGATTTTATCGAGGTTTAGCGTGTCTGAATCTCCTGAATCCTCCAGAAAGAAGTTAATATCCCCCAGAACCGTAAATGAGTCTGCACACATTCCTTCTACTAATAGGGTGCCTATTGTTTCCAGGAACCCCGCTCTAGGACCTGGCGGACGATAGAGCAAAAGCCCCTTAAAACTTTTCAAATGCTTTTAAAATTAAACCACAGTGCCTTACAAAAAGTGTTGGGTGCTGGCTGAAAAATGGGGTTCAAATCGTCCTGGTAAATAATTGCAAGGCCCCCACCCCTCCTCGTGGGTCTGTTTAGGGTGTAACAGACATAGCCTGAAGGGCAGATGCGGCCCGTGGAGGGAGTTCCGTGGGGCGGTAAGGCGGGGTGGGGTAGGGCCTGGGTGGGGGGTTCTAAAAACCGGAATATGGATAATTGCAGGTAAGTTAACAATTAAATAAATAAAACGAATTTCGTAGCGCGTGCTGCATCGCATCTTGCGATGCAGTGCGCGCTACGAAATTCGTTTTGTTTATTTAATTGTTTACTTTCCTGCAATTATCCATATTCCGGTTTTTAGAACACCCCACCCTGCCCCTCCCCCACCCCGCCTTACCGCCCCACGGAACTCCCTCCACGGGCCGCGGCTGCTGAAGGGGTGGCCTTTACCAGATCCGGACCAGAGGTCGAGTCTGCCCATGATTCTGTAATAAATGCCACTTTACTATCTAATTCCTCTAGGAATACCGCACATTCTGTGGCGTGCTTAACCAGAGACCTGGCATTTATAAGAACACATTTAACTGTGCCACATTTAGCCCTACAAGATCTTTCCCCCTGTTTAAAAACCTGCTCTTTGACCATGCTCAAAAATAATGGGCAGTTGGACGCCACAGTTCAAGCAATCTCCACCTTGGCCTCCTCCGCCTGAGCCACATACATACCTAGCACAGTCTGGGAGACCTCCTTCTTTATTAAACGTTAGGAGTTCGTTTTTAGAATAGCGCAGGCAAGCTGAGATCGAATGAGCAGGGGGACTGGCCCCAGGCACGGACCGAGCGCGGACGGGCGCAGACGGGCTTGCCTTTCATTCAGAGCTACGTCAGGGTATAGTGGAATATTTAGAATTAAACACGGGATCCGTTAGCAGTGCGAGGACATTATGGGGGGCGTTTAAGTGAACCATAAGAGGACACTGTATAGGCAAGCAGGCGGGCATACTGAAGGATTTTCAGCAGCAATTAGCTATGGCAGAAAGGGATATTAGGAGGTTAGAAGAGGACTTTGCGGCTACACTGGATCCCAAAACACTAGCTGACATTAGGCAGAAGGTGGACGTCTATAATGGGTTTGCTGACGATGAGCTCAAATATATCTCACGCAAATACTTAGCACGCATGTATGGGGAAGGTGGCAGGCCCGGACATGCGCTTTCATATCGGATACGTGCACCACATACATCTACCTATATAACACAAATAATGAATGTGCAAGGGAACCCCTCTTTTGATACACCGTCGATATTAGACTGATTTGCAGAATAATATTCACGCCTGTACTCAACGACAATGATGGTGACCCCTCCAGATATCTGCCAATACTTAGATGACATTGCGCTGGCATGGTTGTCCGATAGTCACCGTAAATACCTGTGTCACCATATTACGGAAGCGGAGATCAAAGAGGCGATAAATGCTCTGCCATTGCTTTATTCATGGATAACGGCATCAAGCCCCTCTCTTCCTGATGCCCCCTTGGTTTACCTCCAACATTTATTGATAGTGATCATTTTGAGTCATCTCTGCGATTACTTCATTTGATTCATTCTTTGCGTGCCTCCAGCACTACCTAAAAGCTGTACCCATTGTCCTGATGATGACCTTTATTCAACAAGGTCGAAACGCCGTCGACATTACATTGTAATCCATGGCCACCAGAGGATCACTTTAGAAAATTCTTAAAAACGAACTATTCATTGTATTTAAATGGTTTGATCCTGTTTTATTGTTTGTCTTTATTGTTTTGCGCCGCTTCACGCTGTGTACATATCACTTTTGTCACTGCACTTATCACTTACACTAAGCACGATCAGTACACAATTGGTTGTTGTTTTATGGTTACTTTAATCCAATTGTAATGTAGTGCTGTTATAACTACTTGCTCAATAATTACCTCTTTTTTCTTAACTTGGTCTCCTGTTTTCCCTCCCTCAGCGACTTATGCACTTACTGTAATTGCCCCTTTGTAATGATCACTGGTTGAGACATTGGTGTTTTGATATCATATTTCACCCGGTCTCAACTGGGTTAACGGGTCTGCTCCTGTTCCACGTTCCCTGCCAAATAACAAGGCACCAGGGGTGGATGGTATCCCTGGGGAATTCTATAAAGCATTTAGGGATTTATTGACCCCACACTTAGCCAAGATGTATGAAGAGGCATATGAAGAAGGAATGCTGCTGACCACGCTGAAGGAGGCGCTGCTAATCACCCTCCCCAAACCTGGCAAGGATCCCCTCCAGTGCGAGTCCGACAGACCTCTGTCTTTAATCGATATAGACGCAAATATTTTAGACAAAATTATTGCAACGAGGTTACAAACTCTAATGCAGAAACTTGTACTGCCGGATCAGACCGGTTTCATACTGACTAGATCCACTACGCAAAATCTTAGAACCGTCTTCTCAATGTTCCACCAACTGAACCCAGAATTTCCAGCAGCCGCAGCCTTATTGGATGCGGCGAAGGTATTTGATTCAGTCGAGTTTGCATTCATGTTTACGGTACTGCGGATGATGGGATTTCCGAAACCTTTCCTGCGTTGGATTGCGCTTTTATATGCAGACTCTGGTGCGCGCATTCGAATAAATGGGAACACGTCCGACCCTATTAAAATAAGCCGCGGAACCAGACAAAGTTGTCCGCTCTCACCACTCCTATTCACAATAGCACTTGAACCGCTAGCGTATAAGATCCGTCAAAAACACCCAGAATCCGCTCTCCAATTCCATCTTCTTCCAGTTGACGTGTCATTATACGCAGCCAATATGGTTATATATGTTCGCCACCCGGATACTAACTTAAACCCACTCATTAGAAAATACATTCTGTTTGAGCGGTATTCAGGACTCAGTAACAACTGGGACAAATCGTTGGTCATACCACTTACGCTAGCCACAATACAGCCCAACCTGGATTTCCCGTTACAGTGGCAGACTGAACTGGTCAAATACCTTGGAGCATGGATACACAGAAACCCAGAAACGGTGATTCAGGAGAATTATGGCAGAACACTAACTAAACTGGATGAACAGATAGATCGGTGAATCTTACTACCACTGTCCCTAGCCTACAGGATAGCTATACAAAAAATGGTGATATTGCCGAGATTTCTATGCTTATTTATGAATATTCCGATCTGGCTCACACGAGCACTGTTTTCTAAGCTGCACACGGCTATGCAGTGCCTAACCTGGGCCGGGAAACAGGCAAGAGTAGGTTGGAAAGTTCTAACCAAGCCATATCATCGAGGGGGCTTCGGTGCACCGAACCTCCAACTATATTTTTATTGTGCTCAGGCCCAACAGGCCCAATACTGGACGCAACCACATGCGCATATACCGCACATAGCTGTGGAATGTGAAAGCGCACTGCCCACACCACTGCCTACATTCCTATCCGACCCGAAAAGATACAGCCCGAGGGACGTGATGAACTCTGTAAATTGCACATCGAGGGCATGGTATGCATTAGTGCAGCACGCACGGAAACTCCCAATCTATGCTCCGGTGCTGCCCATAGCCCACCATGCACGAATAACAGTCTCGCAGGAGAAAAACATGCTCACTTTACTGGGAATTATGGGTTTATGCATGAGTGATATTTTTCCACACAATCACTTAATTTTGCGTGACGACCCATCCCTCAGTGTACATTGTACACCACTGAAGATATTTGCATATCTTAGGCTGCGGGCGGTGGTGAGGGAACTGTACACATCATTCCCAGATGAACCTCCCCAGCTCAATGCATTGCAAATACTGCTAACATCACCTACACGCCAACGCCTAGTGACACGATTATATAACGCTTCACAGGGAGAATTGAGTTCGGGCCCAGATAAATCCCTTCAGCGGTGGGAGGAGACGGTAGGAACTACTATAGATAGAAAGGACTGGGACTGCACACAACTGCAGCTGCTAGCATCAAAATTTTAAGTTTCTACATCAAATATACTACACCCCAGTGAAATTACATAAAATCGGACTTAGACCAGACACTAGATGTCACAGATGCGGGACGCCAAACGCAGATTTGGTTCAGTTGGCATGGGCATGTCATCAACTTACATTATACTGGCAGGAGGTCACAGGTACCCTTACAGCGATGCTTGCGGAACAGATCTCAAATGCTCCACTGGTCTGTCTGCTGGGACTCTACAAGATTCGGCCAGCCAAACGACGCAAACTGCTAGCTGTGGCACTGCTACTGGCTAAGCGCCGGGAGGCGATGTGCTGGGGTAGCAAGCGCCTGCCGCGCTACAAAGACTGGTTAAAAGATATGACATTCTGTAAAGAGACATTGGATATGTATGCAGAAGAAATACTTCAGGCCTCAAGACCTAGAGACTTCTGGTAGCCTTTTGTACAATATCTTTAATCCTTACAAGGTACTGACTAACTCAATGTAATTGGACACAGAGATCGCTCGAGAAAAGCAGAGATGGGGTGTTGTGAAAGGGATGTATATGGCAAAAATGTGCACAAATAGCTGACACAAGAACCTGTGGAGGGGCACATGCTTTCATGGATACTGTTTTGTATACCCTGTGCATGGTCATATGTGTGGGGATGATGGATCTTGACAATGTATGAATCACATGACGTTAAGCTGTGTACCTTTGATTTGCCTTTTTTATTTGCTGACCGACAAGCAACCATTTATCACTCTTGAAGGTGCTAAAAGAGCACTGCTCCAGCTCTCCAGCTATTTCTAAGACACGAGTCAGCCTAAAACTATGGTAAAGACACTTGCAGTACAAAATTTATGAGATACTGCCCACGGATTGAAACAAGACGATAGGTACACGTACGTGCCCGACAGTGGCGTAACAAAGTCCTGTGCAGCCCCTGCATTTCCATGGGCCCCGAGCTCTAGAGGGCCCTTCAGCACAGCAGCCTGGCGTGACAGCTCCTGTCTGAGTCCATTGCCTTTTACACTCTCTAATAAATTTACATTTCAAATAAACATTCATGGTCTGCACTTAAATCTTGTACCATGTGGATTTCCATTTGTAAATTTCCTGTGTGTGTCTTCTGGGTTTTACTCTAATTAAATGTTTAGTGCTTTCATCCTTTAGGACTTACAAATAGCCCCAATACATCTTCTCAGCCTTTTTGATGACAATAAGTGATCACATAACCATAGCCATGAATACTTCTGGTCCTACTACTTCAGTTATTTTATGGTCAGGTTGTGTGTACGTTTTAAGTTTGTCCATGGTTTATGATTTAGAGAAAGTAAACACACTGAAAAGAAGGAAGCTAAGGCTGAAATTATTTTCTGGGCTTGAGAAATGTAGAATGCTCAACTAATCACTTGGCTGAAGAGCCTCAAACCACTAAGGGGCACATGCATCAAGATAAGGAATTGCGATTCCTTAATAGCGATTTATAAGGAATCGTTATTAAGGAATCGCTATTCTTAATGCTTCAACAGATTCGGTAAAAATGACCGAATCCTAAATAATCGCTAATATTTACCGAATACACATTTGCGAGTAGAGCAAACACCGAATAGCAATTATCGAATTGGGTATGAGCGAAATCGGTAATTGCGACTTCGCTAATACCGAATTCGGTATTAGCGAATTCGGTAATAGCGATTTCGCATAAAACGGGTAGCTCGAGAACGTACTGATGACATCCCCACCAGGAAGTACAGCAGCCCCACCCTCATTCACTCGCCAGAGGAGCACACAGGAGCACACAGGAGGACCAACAAGAGCCAGCCTGATCCCACAGAGTCACCACTGACAAGACTTCCACCCCACCCTCACCAGGATGGACAAAGATGCACCATCCAGCGCTGAATCTGCTAGGAAGAGGAAGCGCAAGTTCTCCGACCTGGAGCACCTGATCGAGGGGGTGAGCAGCAAACATGATCGGCTGTTCGGGAAGCTGTCCCTCAAGGTGCCAGAGGCTGAAAAGCGGCGCATATGGCTGCGCATCAGAGAGAGGGTTAATGCGGTGGGAGTGACGCCCCGCAGCATAGACGATTTAAAACAGAGGTGGTACGACCTCAGGAAGCGGGCCAAGGAGAGGATCGCTGAAAGGGTCCGGTAGGCAGCTGGCACAGGAGGGGGACCATCGACAGTGCCTGCTAACACTGTCCTGGAGGAGCTAGTAGAAGGGACCATCGAGCCAGAGGCGGACGTGGGAGTGACACAGATGGACACCTTCGGCGCAGCCACAAGTGCCCAAGGTAAGATGCATGGCTGTGCCCATATTCCGCATTGCGTAAAACCAATCCCATCCCCCCCATCTCGATCACAGTGTGCAGGCAGAGGTGCACCACACATCTTCACTCATTACAGTAGTGCATCATGGGAGTTGTAGTCATGTCAGCCTGGTGTGCATGTACAGTAAGAAAAGCAACAATAGTTCCCGACAGCAGTAGAAGATAGACATAGATTCTAATATAGTGATTTATAGAAGGACATGTATGAAATATTACAAACGGTAGTAGTAACAATCCCACTAACCATGCACTGTTTCACACACAGATGCATCTCCTGGCGATTCTGATGACAGCGGCCGGCTAATCATCTTAGAGACACCAGCAGATTCTGAGGGCGACACTCCGGCGGACGGCCAATCCCCACCTCCACCAGCATCCATACCACCACCTCCACCACCACCACCACCACCACCTGCTGCTCCGCAAACCGCAACAAAACACCAGAGACGCCGGGCAAAAGTACCCCCATGCAGGTGATGGATGCATGTTAGAGTCCAGCAACACCATCGCCCCCAAGTCCAACACCCGTTCCACCGCCTGCAGCACCACCAGCACGTGTCCGAGTCCCATGGCGGCGCAGGTCCCTGCGCAGTACATCGGATGCAGACGACCGTGCAAGCTCCCCATATGGTGGCATTGAGGCACAGATGCTGCGTGTCCAGCGCCTGCAGGGGAGACACATGGGTACCATCAGCATCCACATGGCGCGCCTAGCAAAGGAAATGTGTACCCTGACTGCGGCAGTGCGGGACATGACCACTGTGGTGGCAGAGGGTAACGGCAGACTCAGCGAGGACATCCAGGACCTCACCCATGCCATGAGAGCAGGGCATCACAGCGAGAGACGGAGGCACAGGCAGACCTTGCTCCGTTCCGCTGCTTCTACCAAGGCCAGCACTAGGCTGTGCAACAGCACTGCTGTTCTGTCCCGCCGCTCGGTGTCACTGCAGGTGGACCTGGGCCATTATTGTGGTGACGTTGCGAAGGCCCTCGGTCAGGTTACCACTGCAGTGGAACATTTGCAGACCGGTACTTTCAGTGGCAGTGCCTTGGGAGGGGAGGACAGCAGTGAGGCTGCCTCAAGTGTCAGCAGTGTTTCCGTGGTGGAGGCCAGCACCAGGAGGTGCAGTTCGCGCTGCTCCACAGCCTCAGGGACAGGCCGTGGTGAGGTGGAGGAGACAAGTGAGAGGAGGCTGGGCGTTCGTGGCAAGCGCCACTAGACAGACTGTAAGCCATCCAGGAGCATGGTGGGGTAACCAGGGTCCTCTCCTATTTGACACTTGCACACCCGTGACTACAACGGGCAAGTTTAGTGACTAGTTTTTTTGTGCTCTTATTTAAGTTCATGAGTGCCGGCACATACATCAGTGCCCCTGTGCATTAAACAGTAGCACCAAACATGTAATTGTCATGGCTCATTCTTACCTGGGTCAGAAATGATGTTGCGTGATGATTCTCCGCCTCCTTTGGCCCTCAGCTGTGTTAGGGACGTGTGCCTGTCGGTGTTGTGCGGGTGGTCATCCCGGTAGTCGTCATTCCTGTCCACCTCTATGGGTATCCCCCTTCTGGTTGCGATGTTGTGCAGCATGGCACATACAGCTATTATCCTGCAGCAGGTGTCTGGTTTGTATTGCAAGGCACCACCAGTCTTGTGTAAGATTCTAAATCGACTCTTCAGAATCCCAAAGGTCCTCTCAATTACATTTCTTGTGCTTATGTGCCCCGTGTTGTATCGTTGCTCCTGTGGTGTTGCAGGATTGATGTAGGGGGTGAGTATATATTCCCGCAGGGCGTATGCACTGTCACCTACAAGATGGAAACAAAGGTTTAGCAACGGTGATGTATATGCATGTGTGGTGCTCATTTTAGTAAGAGGAATGTGTACGTACCAAGCAGGAGTCCCTCTCCAAATTCTCCGTTGAGTAGGCGCCTGTGGATGCCACTGTGCCTGAAGATGTAGGAGTCGTGTGTGCTCCCCGGAAACTGTGCCACTAGGTCCGTGATGATGTGCTTGGCATTGCACACGACCTGCACGTTGATAGAAGGCCTGTTTGGTGCGGTCCAACTGCAGTGGGGTTGTGGGGAAGCTGATGTGGGTGTGTATCATTGTCAGCATGGCATCAATGAATTTGTGGAAGAAGCGTGAGAGTGCGCTTTGCGATACACCTCCCGCTACGGCGATGACCCCCTGGAAACTTCCAGAGGCCAGTAGGTGCAGGCTGCATAGGACCTAAACGTGCGCAGGAATTGCATTGGTCCGATGTGTCTGGTGCTGCAGTAGTGGTTCCAGGTCTGCAATTAGGCGCAGGATCATGGCACGATTCAGTCGATACTTGTCGTACACCTCATCCTCATTCTGTCCTAGCAATGTGATGCTCACTCTGAACACTCTCTCCTGGACCCTTCTCCTGCACTGTCCTGCTGCATTGATTCGCATCCTCCTTGCAAGCACGTAGAGGGCTGCCATTTTTTGCAAGCCAACAGGGTCTCCTGGGCCAATTTTAATGGCTTACTGATTGGTTCCATCTGTGGCAAATGTGAATTTTTTTGGGGCAATTATTTTTTTTAAATGTAACTTTACCTCCAGGTTCTGATTCCCCTTAATCTGCTCATGCTAAATAGCGTTTTTTGAGATTTTCGGTATTTGCGATTTTTGATGCATTATGTAGCGATTCGTTATTAGCGATTGGCACTTGCCGGGAGCTAATAGTGATTTCGGTGATTGCGATGTAGCTTTTTTAGCGGTTTTTTATTTTTGCGGGTTCGATTTTAGTGATTCTTTTTTTTTGCGAGTTAGCATATAGCGATTCCTTATTTTATCCCGGTTTGTGTTGATGCATTGGGATTCGGTTTTTGCCACTCGCTAACGGCTGATTTTTGTGATTCGGTATTTTACCGACTGGATGTTTGCTTGATGCATGTGCCAGTAAGTAAACTACATGAATTATGAAGCCACCTTACCCCAAAAACCCAGAAATCTTTATTTTACCAAAAACACATTTGAGCCGAACAATTTTAAATTTCGTGCAAGTCTTCAACCCCAACAGCCAAACTTGCCAAATGAAAGCAAGGACAGATACCAAGGACATACATTTTGTTGACCATCAACCTCCTGGAAAAACAATATTAAGCAACCTCGTATGGCCAAAATATTTCACAGACGTAGACGGTGATGACCCTGCTTACAGATTTAATGAAAGTAGTCAGGGACATCCGGTACTGTGTGGGACTCCTCATTAGACAGATCAAGCGACAGAGGATCCTCCACTAGGACCACCACCTAGAAGCTAAAGCATTCACTCACAAACATTGGACTACATGTATACAGGGAAAAGCCACTTATAGATATTCTCCTTGTTGCCAAACAGATGCTTGATGTCCTCTAAAATGTAGAAATTGTGCCTCTGGGAATGTCATACAGTACTCCAGACAGAATTAGTGGGCAGCGGAGGCAACAGAAGTCCATTCAATTGGAGGCTGAAGGAAGGCTTCTTAGTTATCCCAGACATAGGGGGGAAATTGTTTCAGCCATAAAACAATTCTCTGAAATTAATCAATTTGTGACACCTCATTAGCCACACATTGGGGATCCTTTAGAAAGGGGGACCATGATAGTTCGGACGCCTTTTACAATGCTGAGAACCCACATTACTTTCACTTATAATGTTGTAATTAAAGGAAAGATCCAACATATCCCTTGCCACCCTAGGTTTTGCTGCTACATTTCACAAGGGACCTGTTATAGCAGACCAATAAGGGCTCACACTCATTGCAAAAAACGGGGACAATTACAAAGGTCTAACTACTACAAAAAACTACTACTTACCAACAGAGGAGAACAGTTTCTCCTTACACAATATGTCAATAAATAAGGGAACAACTTGCTAAAATGCTTGCCATGTAGAGGCAACTAGGCCCCCATCAGCAGGGCCTCTATTTCCTCATGGCAAGCATAAAAGGCTTACCACGAGGCAACAATGATTACATCTCTCAACCAAAACACATCGGATGGAAAACTTGTTATAAGTGAGACAGCAAAACGTTTTATTTCAGTCACCAGCACTTCTACAGTAAGGGTCAAGAACTGAGGGGTTCCATTATAGAATATATAAAGATGTCCAAACGTTAGCTCTAGAGCCAGATAGACCAATGTGGAAGAAGTGAAATTAGCAGTACTCTCACCAAAGCCCAAAAAAACGCAAAGTATGTAGAACTTTCAGACAACTTTGTTAAAGATCCAGCTTCTAAAACCTCTTGCACCACATTTTAACTCCTTCACACAGTGATGAGGGTAGAGCTATCCTTTATCTGTAAGCCTGGAAAGGACCCTCTAATATGGAGATTTTGCACACCAATTGCAATAATTACTGCAGATGTCAAATGTTTACTAATGTGTTGACAAATACATTGGAATGTGTCATCCTTATAGAGATAATTGATGATGAAAACAGCTTCTATTAAGATAACTGGAGATTTCTGAGGGTGATACTTTTAAGGCTTGGGTTTGGCTCCCAAATGAGACGTTGGATAGTGGTCAATTATTTACCTCTGACCATCAGAATCTGAGTTATGGTCATAGATCTAATAGGGCTGCATTAAGAGGAGGTCTAGACATATATAGCATGTATTCTCCTTCTTGTTTGCTTTATTTAATGAAGGGCTACCTGGAACTGATTTGATTTTCAGAAGACTATAACAAGGGCCCTACAAGACATTAGACTTGTTCCATCTGGGAGTGAACCCACATGAGTTGTTTTCAGACAACATCTTAATAACATTGCCAAATCTAACTTACATAAATCTAGGTATCAAGATGCTCAAAGGATGACTGAGTCAAGAGATTACCTAAATTAGGGAAATGAGAACTGTGGGATCATAGCCTCTCAATCGTACCTACTCTCTGAGAATTTTCCTAAAAGGTACAGTAACCTTTACCCATTTCCAGTGGCATGCTTCGTCATTGGGCACCACCTCACTCCTACCATCCTTTAGTGATGTAGAGAGTTCCTTTGGGAGCTCATAGCAGGGTGGAGGGTTGAGCATGAATGTCATTTGTAAACAAACATAGAGTTGTTTCTTCCCTCTGTTAGCATATTGGGAAAAAAACTTATGAGTACTGCTTTTTTTTTTATATATGGGAACCTGCAGAGTAGAAAATGTCCTAAAAGGATTGTGCAATGACAGATAACCTGTTTCTGTTCTCCTAGAAGCCAAAGAAATGGTCAGGGGCTTTTGTTAGGACTGGTTCCTGTCCCTCCCACAGCTCATGTCAGTCCAAGCCCATGCAGTCTTGTGATTACAAATCAAGGGGCCTATTTACGAGCTGGTTTGAGTCACTCTTGCAATATGCTTCCTCATGCAAGAGTGACGCAAACCTTAAGTCAGATTTATGAAGCCACGCAGGGCTACTTTGCGAAGCCCTGAGTGGCTTGATAAATCTGGGATAAGGCAACACAGCACAAATCACTATGTTTACTTACTCTTCCCTGGGAAGGCATTCAATGGGCATAGCGTCAGTGTTCCCACGCAACTCCCATGTTTTTTTACACATTCCCAGATTAACTGCTAAACCTGGGACTGTGGCAGAAATATATGCCTTCCCAGGAGAGATTAACAAGGAGAAATAGCTTTCTTTCTTCTTGTTACTTCCTCTTTCTATGTCAACTGCATTCTTCAGCATATATAGAAACAGGACAGGAATGTGCTTCTCAGGATTGTTTTTGTGTAGGAAAGTGTCCCTTTTTGCACAAAAACAATCCTGCATACAACGCAGGCATCCTGGTGTTTAAATTGTCGTTGGGCTGTCAAAAGGGCACCAGCACAGGGAAAAAGGCAAGCATGGATCATATTGCTTTAAATACGGTGCATACCTGCCCTTTCCCTGTCAAGCAGCATGAAAACAGCTGAATGAATTTACATGAAATTTGGCAGGATTATATTATGGGCAAAGATGATACTTTCTGGGTACCGCAATTCAGCAGGGTAAGTATTTTCTAAATTGTAAGGCATTTAAACTTAGTGAAAACTGTCAACGCTGTACTTTTGCAGAATTTCACAACATATTTTGAAACTAGCACGGTACAATGGTGTAAACCTATTAAAAAATATATAAAAAAATATATATATTCCACTACCTAGTACCACTTTAATAAAGTGGTAACACGTAGGGACCTACTACTTGCCTATATCTAGGGCCCTAACACTGAGCACAGCCAAAGTGTAGTAAAAACAATATGGCTACCTATGATTCTCTAAAAACAGCCAGTACCTAGTTATATATTGTCTTGTCATCCCCATGTACCTTGCTATACTGCAAAGTTATCACAATATACCATGACTCAAATTATAACTAAGGCCAAGCTGAAATTTTTGATTGCGGTACCCTTGCGTCACTCAGGGTGTTGCATGGGCAATGCAATACTTAAGTCAGACTTACAAAGAAACTCAGGGCCACCATGCGTGGCTCTGCGTTCATTGGTAAATCTGGAGAAACGCAAGCCAGCACAATTCTCTGTTTTGCGTTACTCTGCACATCATAATCTACATTGTTGCTACATATCACGTACATCCGTATGCCACACCACCGTAGCCACTCCACTTTACTTTGTTCAACTCTACACCACTCCAGTCTATGCCTCTCCACTGTACGAGACTCCAATCTACACCACTCCACTGTAAGCTATTACACTGTACGCAACGCCACTGCACACCATCACAGTCTACATCACTAAACTGAATGCCACTCCACTGGATGCTGCTCCACTATGTACTCTTCCATTCTACGCCTTTCTCCTATAAGCCACTCCACTCTACAATACACTCTATTGTACTTTTCTCCACACTACTCCACTCGTCTCTACCCCACCGTATGAGATTTCACCTCACTGCACGCTACTAAACAACAATCCACTCAATTCAGTTCCACTGTTTCACACACTACTGTACTCTGTGTAACTCCACTCTACAACACTCTATATGTATGCCACTCTCCGACACTTTAATCCTGTCTTTCACTACAACATTGACCTATACAGTATGCCACTGTACAACACTCTTCTCCACTCTACTCTTTGATACTCTAGTCCTCTATACAACACAGTCTTTGTATGCCACTGCACTCTACTCTGTCACACTACTCCACTGTACGCCACTCTATAACACTGTATGCCAATTCACTGTACCACTCTCTACAATACTGTACTGTACACCACTCCAATCTACAAAATAAACAAGACTGTATGCGACTCTACTCCACTGTAGTCTAAATCAACTTTCAATACTGTACGACACTCCACTACATTCTAATGTATAACACAGTACTCCAAGTTATAACACTTTACTCGGCTGTATGCTACCTCAATCCACTATAATGCACCCCACACCGCTATCTCTATGACACACCACTACATTCTATGACAATTTACTCCACTACAGTTTACTCCACTCCTCTATACTCCACTCTACTACACTTTATCCCATAGTAACGACTAGTTGAACTGCAGCTCTTTGTAGAATTATTTTGATATTGGATACTATGATATTCACTGCCCACTGCTAATCTCATCCCATAATGCTTTGCTGGGCCTTTGGTTGGGATTGTATTTTTACCCATAACTGTGCTTGGGGTGGTCCTAAGAGGATGGGACCACCACTGAACTGCTCAGCATGATATGCTCTTTGTGCTCAATGCATCTTCTTGGTCCTCTCTCTAGGTTAGGGGGACCCCAAATGCATCACGTCTCTCATTGCCTAATATTTTTCATTTTCAAAGCTCACTTGTGTGAATTGGTTGTATGCTTTTTAGCATGTGAAGTTGCTTTATCAAAGCATTTGTGGGTGCAGTTTAGTAGCTGACTCCGCAACGTGGAGCAACAGAGTTTTGCCTGAATTCCGTGTTTTTAATGGAATGCGTAGTTAACAAATCTCAGCAAAATCCGGCAGCGGAGCGGAGTTCATTGCCCAGGGTTAATTATAACTTGTGTAACCGTGCTACAACACGAGTACTGTTTACATCAATGTACTACAGATCGAGTCATCCCCTGGCTATACAAAACATGCAGAGCTGCCAAAAATAGATTGGACTGCCTGTTGCTACTTCACCGACATTGATGACTTTTCTTTGGATTCATCTGACCCACCATCACATCTACCCTTTCAGCAAAGACTGCCGTGTTTTCTGTCTTTGAAAAAGGCACACATTGTTTCTCCATGGTCACACCTTTGGATTACAATTGCGTTACTTTTTCAGGTCCTTTGGGTTGGTTTGTGACAGTCTTTTTCCTGCTTCCAAATAGACACCATCTCCCAGAACAATCTCCAGTACAACTGGTGATTGAAGAGACCTTTCCCTGGTGAACATTATGGCTGGTCCAGTTCCTGATGGAATTGTTACGGATAAGGTATTGTATGATGTGTATGGCCCCACAGAACGTTTGCAAATTCCATATTTGTTTAAATTATCTCTAAATAATATTGTCACCCATAGTACTATCTCTGATGATTGATATGTAGATACAGTACATGAAATGCTAGAAGATCTAGGGCATTCTACTGTTTTTTCAGCTAATGAATTGTACAAAAGTACATCTAATTATGATGAAATGATCTGTTTCCAACATTACAGTCATCATTTTCTGCATAAAGCAAGTAACTCCACTTGCAGGGTTTAATTACACAAAACAGGAATGTTGCCCTACACCCCCACGGAGTAGTCCAAAAATCCTTTTGCGCAGACGTTTGCTGATTTTTCAGTTTATGATACATTAAACCCCGTGTCTTATTATTATAAGCTTGCACCATCACCTGCAAAGAAAAATAATCTGACAAACACCAAGCTGATATATCTGCTTCCTTTCTTTCCCAGCTGTCCACACAAGGGTTTGACTTTTGGAGGGACACTATTGATGTAAAATCAATTTGGCAATTGAATCCAGTGGCAAAGTGAGCAAGGGACTCACACCATAAGTTGGCAGGGTATGCTCAGACGTGAGTCCCTTGCTCACTTTGCCACTGGATTCAAGCAAGCCTGGCTGAAGACGGCTGAAATGCCAGAAACCGGTCCTAGGAAGCTTGTTTCCGGTCCAGGGAAGGCATGGCTGGGCAGTTCGGGCTGGACTGTTCCCATGAGGCACAGGGTCAGACTGATTTGCATATGGCCATGTCTGAACTGGGGTGGCAGAGTGGGCTAAAGAACGCTGATGGATCAAACCCAGATCTGTTGACTGGGTGTGAGTTTTTGATTGGTTCTGATGCTCCGTCCATCACCACCCCTTTTGTACTGCTTTGTTTGCCATAAGTTGGCAGGGTATGCTCAGATGTGAGTCCCTTGCTCACTTTGCCACTGGATTCAAGCAAGCCTGGCTGAAGACGGCTGAAATGCCAGAAACCGGTCCTAGGAAGCTTGTTTCCGGTCCAGGGAAGGCATGGCTTGGCAGTTCGGGCTGGACTGTTCCCATGAGGCACAGGGTCAGACTGATTTGCATATGGCCATGTCTGAACTGGGGTGGCAGAGTGGGCTAAAGAATGGTGATGGATCAAACCCAGATCTGTTGACTGGGTGTGAGTTTTTCATTGGTTCTGATGCTCCGTCCATCACCACCCCCTTTTGTACTGCTTTGTTCGCCATAAGTTGGCAGGGTATGCTCAGACGTGAGTCCCTTGCTCACTTTGCCACTGGATTCAAGCAAGCCTGGCTGAAGACGGCTGAAATGCCAGAAACCGGTCCTAGGAAGCTTGTTTCCGGTCCAGGGAAGGCATGGCTTGGCAGTTCGGGCTGGACTGTTCCCATGAGGCACAGGGTCAGATTGATTTGCATATGGCCATGTCTGAACTGGGGTGGCAGAGTGGGCTAAAGAACGCTGATGGATCAAACCCAGATCTGTTGACTGGGTGTGAGTTTTTGATTGGTTCTGATGCTCCGTCCATCACCACCCCCTTTTGTACTGCTTTGTTCGCCATAAGTTGGCAGGGTATGCTCAGACGTAAGTCCCTTGCTCACTTTGCCACTGGATTCAAGCAAGCCTGGCTGAAGACGGCTGAAATGCCAGAAACCGGTCCTAGGAAGCTTGTTTCCGGTCCAGGGAAGGCATGGCTTGGCAGTTCGGGCTGGACTGTTCCCATGAGGCACAGGGTCAGACTGATTTGCATATGGCCATGTCTGAACTGGGGTGGCAGAGTGGGCTAAAGAACGGTGATGGATCAAACCCAGATCTGTTGACTGAGTGTGAGTTTTTGATTGGTTCTGATGCTCCGTCCATCACCACCCCCTTTTGTACTGCTTTGGCTAAAAACCTCAACATTGTCTCAGTTGAAATAGCACTTCTCCCTACTTTTGGATAACATAGAATTACGAGACTTCTTGTTAGGTCATCGGAAACCAAGTCAAAAACGCTTCTTTTATGCAATATAGAATCAAATATGGAAGCTTTCTCAGCAGGAAGCTGCTGAAAGACGGCTCAAAGTTAAGAGGGCTATTTTAGAAAAAGCTCTGACAGTAGTTGACAATGACTTGACAACCCTGTCCTCTAGAATGTACTCTCTGGGTAACATAGTGCTGTCAGCAATAGACATTATACAACATGAAGTCCGCATTACATGAGCAACGCCACTTAGATCCATCCTGCTAGTGAGTTGGATGCTTCAGACACTTCGTTCTGGTCATGTAGCATGGTGACATATTAATGCCTCAAACCTGTTTGCACATTACCAGACAAAACAGCAACTACTCATGGCATGCAAACATGCAACATACACTATGCTACGCATAGAGAGATTAGAGAGACTGCTGTTCACAGCTGCTGAAACAACCTCTGCGGATTGGATAATCCACGGGTTCATTACTCTGCTGATTTTGACATTTTATTTCCAATACTACTTTGTGGGCAAATAAGAAGCGTTAGGGGAAGGGTATGTACACAGTATTGGGAATTACCTTTCAACTTCTGGTGATGGAATAAGGATACTGAAGTTTTTCTCAGCGCTTCCGGCTGCGAGAGTGCTTTGAAGGATGTTTAGCTTCACAGGGCTTTCAATGCTTCCGTAGCAAACCTATTTTGCTACTTGAAGGGTTTGCCAGCAGCCATGATTTGTCTGGCTTTCAGATTGCTCTAGAATGGGAGTTATTTGATGTTGAATGATCAAGGTTGCTCGGGGATGAGACCGGACATAGCTTATCTTGTCACAATTTCTTCCAGGGTCCCTTGTTGGACACAAGTATTATTTCCACTTGCACGCACAATTAGGGAGGTGACGCTTTGGCCTTCGATAAAACTTACGAACGTGCAGTTTGACGCCTTGATCAGATTCAAAGCCTCACTGTTTCAAAGAGATGTGGCCTTAACATCTGCAAAAAAGACGTTTGATCTTCAAGTTGCAAGGTCCTCTTTGGAGATACAGATTTTGCACTGATTTTCCACAACATTTTGGAGAATTGGTGCACCACATTTTTAACATGTCTCATACTGCATGGGTAGCACACTTTTTTAAGGGCTTGGGCTCTGGTTTGGTTAGTCACCTTTCAGACAGTCTATAGAGTCATTCCATCTTTTATTCTCTCCGTCTTTGGAGGTTTTTCGTTGGTCCTGTTCCTGATTGTCAAGATTGTAATTTAAATTTTTCTGCTCCGCAATGTATATCCCATTTTGAGACTGAACCGAGCTGACACTACTACAAGTGCTGCTATGCCATGGATGGATGGTACAATGCTTCGGCACACCTTTGCTTCAGGAGATGAATGAGCATTGGCTGTTATCCCTTTCGCTTGACTGCATGCAGCTTGTATTCCGCTGTCTGTTGTGCACTTTTGAGTGTGCCTTGGACTTGTGCCTAGGAACACAATTGTTTCAACCTTTGGATGTAGAAGTACTGGTGGACCCCTTGAAGGTCCATTCGTAAAGATGTTTACTGCCTATGCTGTTGCTTCTGAATGCATTTTTTTAGCCTTTAGCCTTGCACGGATGCTTCTGCTCCTAGTGAATTGGATCTTGGCTCTGTGGATTTTGCACTGGCTATGGTCACTCCTTCAGCAGCTGCTGTGGAGGTTGGATGGGAACACACTTCCTCCAAATACTTGCTCCGAGGTGTGCCATTGGGATCATCATCTACGGTGGCTGGGAACAGAAATACATGAAAACAATTGGCTATTCCGTTTGGTGGTAACTTTGATTTGCCCTATTTCTTAAACATCCTAAATTCTTTTTGAAATTGTTTGCTTTTTGCCTTTAGATTTTTAATAATGGTTTTCTGTGTTCATTGGGTTTTCAAACTGTATGATTGCTGTTTTAATGATTTTAATAGATTTTAGCATTTTTTTATATAAATACATGCAGTAGCATTGCTTTGCAGAGCTTTCTTATTGTTAGATAGCTTCAGACGACTTATGTCCGAGGAGTGAGTGTCACGTGGCTAGGTTAGGCACGGGAAGAAACACTGCAATTTTTACATCTACACCTTTCTTAAGTTACCTTCTCTTTGACACAAAGACTTTTGACACACATTGCTTACGTGACAGTGCAAGGATTCGTTTTAATGAAACCACATTGCTTACAATTCAACTTTGTGAGTACAATATCACAACCCCATACATATTTAATACAAGGCCTATTCCATACAAGTCACCATCTGCGAAAGCTGACAAACAGTATTCGCTATGGGGAGTAATTGCATCCTAAACGTAATTGCTCAACATTACCTGAATATCAAACAGCAGAAGGGGACACTTTAACATGATTCAGAATCAGAGGCTACTCCCAAGGGTGCTAAAAGCACCAGGGAGGGGGCGGTCCACAGGGCTGCGGGGTGGCCGTGTGGCCCCCCCACATATTTTTACATTAAAGCTCAGGAGAGGTGGCTGCTAGGGGTCCTGACGGGCCAGCCTGCCATACTTTAACATGAAGCCCTGGGGAGTAGGCGACCCCCAGGGCTGCGGGGGTCTGCGTGGCCCCGGCACTCATTTTCATTAAAGCCCTGGGAAGGTGGAGGTCCCCAGGGTAGTGAGGGAGGCTGTACAGGCCTCTCCAACATTAATTGATAAAAAAAGCCCTGGGGAGGTGGTGGTGTCTAGGGAAATATTAGGCCCTAGGAGGGGGTGGGCCCATGCCCCCAGGTCTGACCCATCCGGAGGGGAATTATTCGGCCGGAACTGCAGATCCTGATGAAAATAAATAGAACAGTTTTTAGGGCCCCCAAGAAGCCTAGGGTTCAACGTGTTTCTACCCTTCCCATTTTCTTCTTTTTTTTTTTTACACTTTTTGCGGAATTTGTCCCAAGATGGCTGCCAACACTTCCTGTTTGAAGTGTTGGCAGCCAATCAAATTTCAGTAGGGTTTCAGTAGGCTGTGGGCTTCCAGATATCTATAATTTTTAAACTTAAACAATTCTAAAACTACCGAACAGATTTACACCAAACCACCAAAAGCATGCTTTCTGGACCAACATCTAGCTTTCTGCCAAATTTGGTGTAAATCCGTTCAGTGGTGTGGGCGGTAGTAGTGTTAAAAAAATAGAAAATCGCCATAGACATAACATGGGGAAAACGCTTCATGGGATCCCCCTTTTTACTCAGCCCCCGCTTGACGGATCGCCCTGAAACTTTCAACACAGCAGCTGAACCAAAAAGGGGATGTTTTGAGAAAATGTTGGCAAGATTTGTCAAGCGACACCAAAGTTGTGCAGCCCCCCTCCTGAGACATTCTGAGACGGGAAGACTGCTCCCGCCAGCTGGGAGGGGACTTTTCATCTGATTTCCTGGCCACTACAAAGTGAGCAGGGAATCAGATGAAAGGATTGCTCCCGCAAACATAGAGCTGCATATTTAGTACTTTAGCAGCAAGTTAACTCAGCTTCCTGGCTTGGCGAAGGCGAAGCGAGTGTGCACGATGCAATTTTATATTGAAAAACGATCTAAAAATCCCTTAAGTTTAATGTATAATTGATCTATGGGAATGCAATCCGTAATTGCTGTGACAAGTGGGTTGTTTCTTGGCCTCTCCCGGTGAGAGCAGAGTTCATGGTCCTCCCATTTCGAAGACTACAAGTTTTGAAGTGTGAAAAAAATCAGCTGAATCTCTGCTTGTTTGAGCCCACCCTTTCACATTAGTAGTATGCTGGTCTTCCCGCCTTTTGTCAGGATGATGGACAGCTTACCAATAACATGCCTATCCTCCAGACTCTATGTACATCATCCAGGAGCTGCAGCACAAGTAGTGCAGGGCGACATTGTCTCAGCCTCAGCTCCTTTAGGATTGGGACAATCCAGGCTTTCCTTAGGTTACTATAAAATCTACAAAATAGAAGGACGTGTATTGTCGATTGTTCTGAACAATTATCACACTGGCACAGTCCTAGTACTCGGGACCAATCGTTCATACCAGGAAAGCTCACGAGCCTGTGGAAAATACTACACGTAAATCGAGTTAGTAAAAACCTGTCATAGCCACCAGGTACAAATAATAAATAAGACTGAATACTAAAAGAAGACACAATCAGTTGATTGTGCTGGACAGTAGGCTTTAAACTCTCTGTTGCTAGTCACATGGAGTCCAGAAGCAAAAGGCCCTCTGTTTTTAATTCCTTTCTACTAATCGATTGCATAGTTCTCGGGCTACTATAATGTTCTAAATGACCGAGATTGGACGTAAAGTTTCTAATGAACCTCAGCCACAGAAACAGTAAAGCTCCTTCAAGTTTTAGACTATCTGCTAAAATATCCTGATTTAACTTTGTCTCAGGTTTTGTCCAGATCCTGTGCCATAGGAGAATGGGCTCCATTTTTATTAGATCTGAAATATATGGCAGACCTAGCTCCAAGTGGCAAACATACACAGATAGGCTATTGGGAACAGCTAAAATGTATCTCAAAAAGATATTTTCCACCGTTTGCAGCGGTTGTGAATCCACAAAGCCACACACTCCCGCTCCATACGTGGCTGCAGAGATGCATTTCGCTTTATAAATCTGTATTAACTCCAATTGCGGTCTTCTCCCAAGTTTCCTAGCAAAATTAATGAGGGCCATTGTTGATCTAGCAAATACAAGTTTTTTGCCATGATGGCTCGTGTCCATGAGTCACTACGGTCAAAGAGTATTCCCAAGTATGCAAAACATTTAGTATGCTCTATTTTCTGTCCTTCCAAAAACATATCCCTGCACTTATGACTTCCAATTCCACACCTCATTATGTATGTTTTGGAAGTGTTCACTTTAAGATCCAAGTGGCCCATAAACTTAGTAAAACTATCTAAAACCCATTGTAAACCTAATTGGGTGCGGGACATTAAAACCGCATCATCTGCATAGAGAAGTGGAATGGGACGTGCAGCTATTTGTGGGAAGTCTTGGTTATCCTTAAGCAGTGACTCACATAAACCGTTAATGTAAAGGTTAAAAAGAAAAGGGGCCAGGACACATCCTTGCCTGACCCACCTCCTGATGGGGAATGAGGCCGTGCGATCTCCACCCAAGCCAAAACGCACTCGCGCCTTGGCGTCACAATATAGGCGTCTAATGAAGTTGATTATTTGTGTGTCCACCCCTATCTGCTCAAGGATAGCCCACAGCTCCTCATGTCTCACAGAGTCAAAAGAGGCAGTAAGATCAACAAATGCTAAAAAACAATCTGCCTTTCTTCACCCGTGTGTACTTCCCAACTAAAATAGCTACATTTAAACTCTGCTCCACTGTCCCCAAACCCTCGCGGAAGCCGTATTGTATATCAGACAGAACATTGTTTTGCTCTGCCCATTAATGCAGACGTTCCAGTATTATAGCCTTATAGCCCGCCGTAGCGGGCTATACCGGCTGTTAATGGCCCGCTGCAGCGTTAAAGGCCCGAGCCGAAGGCGAGGGACTTTAACAACAGCAGCGGGCCATTAACAGCGGTATAGCCCTGCTACGAAGGGCTATAAGGCTATTAGAACATTCTGCCACTAGAGGGCAGAATGTTCTACCAAAACAAAGGCCTTCAGGGAGCGCGAGGGGATTGAAATCCCCTCAGGCTCCCTGAAGTCTTTGTTCACAGCCAGAGCTGTGAACAAAGACAATCATTGGAATGTTGGAGCTTCGGGCTTATACCGGCCAGTATTAGCCCGGAGCGCTCCATTGTCTTCAATGGAGCTGCCAACATTCCAATGTTCTAATATACGTTCAGCCACTTTGGTCAATCCATCTAATAAAGAAATGGGCCTGTAACAATTCGGGTCCTGGCGATCCCCCTTTTTGAAAATTGTGACGATGGTGGATTCAACCCAATTTGTTGGAAAGGGGGCAAGGTAGCTGGCCGTTAAGACCTGAGTGATAATTGGCCCCCATAGTTCAATATTAGATTTAAAAAGATCTATGGGGATCCCATCCGGTCCCGGAGCCTTCCCCTCCAAACTCACAGAAAGCGCACGTGTCACCTCCTCCAGTGTAAACCGAAGATCGAGATACTGGGCCGCAAAGTTATTAGTGATTTCCCTATTAACGGTCTCAGTGTGGGTGGCAGGATTTCTGTCTGGATTGTGCACCCCCAAGAAATAGTCAATCCACTGATATAGCAACTTCTACTGACGGCCCTTACCTGGAATTCAGGAAAGCTGCTTTTACCACCCTCCAAAAGGCCAAGCTTATAGAGGCTTCATGAAGAGCTTCACAGGCTTCATTTCCTATTGTTGCTTTTCTTTCCCTAAGGGCTACTTTATATTCCCCTCTTACCCTTCTTATATTTACGACATTTTTAGGAGTCTTATGTAGTTCCTTTTTTAAGTTAGAATAGGCCCATGTGCACTTTGAGTAGAACCATCCACGGGGTTTTCTTCTATTCTTCAATAAGACAAATAATGACTCTCTTACGGCCTCTGATATTAGCTAAAAGGAGGAGAGGATGCTAACTGGAGTAACTGCCTCACTCAAACAAGTGTTGAAAGCTGGTCTACATTTATCTCTCATTTTTTTGGTGATCACTACGGGGTCCACCAGCGCAGGCTGTAGACGTTTATCTTATTAATAGAAATGTCTGATAAAACCTGGTCTATTATATCTTGACAATGCGATTTACTGGATGGTATTAAAACTGAGAGCCATTGTGTGAAATGATCGCTCAGTGAGTTATCATCCACATAAAAATAATTTAATCTGTTGGCATGACTGTTCGATATAAGAATATAGTCTATAGTAGAGTAATAGCCCATGCCATTAAAAGTGTGGAGCATAGATACAGCTTTATTAGTTAACTCGTTAGCAAAGCCCAGGTCCATACTAAAAATCAAGTTGTGGTACAAATCCCCCAATGGAGAATGATGGAAATGGGTATTACTAACACCTTCTTCAGTTAAAATGCTGGAGCGGGTTATGCAAAATTTTGTATACCCACCCCATTTTGCATGTCGTTTTATTAATTAGATTAATTAATTAATTATAACCGTACTAATGGTTTGGAGTGATGTGGAAATAACTAATCAACCTTATTAATGACCGAAATACACGTGGGATTTGCATCTGCATGGCCTAATTAATGACGTGAACTAAATTTCGTATGCATACTAATGATAGATAATTAGAACATTGCATGATATATGTCGCTTTGGTGATGTAATTGTGATGCGTGCTTTATTTAGTAAGTATAAATCGCATTGAGTGTTACTTTTGGCTAGATAAATACACACACATATGGGTATTAGCGAGGGAATAACATTTAATTAGTCATTTCTATGTATTAATTACGTTTTTGTGTTTCTTTGCTTAAGTTGACTGTTCTGGCCTATCGAATGATGGCTGCTTTTGGTGCCTAACCCGACTGCCGACGCTGAACCAGGTTTGGGTGAAGTGCGCCTGCGCTAAAAAGATGAGTAACAATGGCCCTGACCTGACCCAAGGCAAGCTGTACTTATCAAGGCCACTGGGAAAGGTGCCAGCGCTACAGACAAAAGACTTTATTAAAGAACCGGAACCAGCAATTATGCTGACAACATGGACTAAACCTTATGGGAACGGAGAGGTTGACCCGTGATCAGCCAATCAGAACAGTTTGAAACTCAATATTGTTACATTTTGCTATTGAAATTATTATAAAACCCATAGAACAGAGAGGACAGAATGTCGCTCCTTCGATTTCCTGAAGATATGCTGACGGAGAGGACGGTGACACTGCAGGACAGCTGTTAGTCTGAATCTTTGATGGACTGAATTAATGCCCAAACTCCTGATGAACTGAATCTGCTAAAATTGATGGGCATAGATTTGCGAGACTGCAAAATTTGACATAGAGGACGACTTTAGCCAGCATAGGTAAATATGAATGGCAACTTGATCAAATGAATGATTTAATCTGCAATATTAATATAAATTTGGATTTGAACATCTACAGAAATGAGTTGGGTTGTTTATTCATTGAAATATGTTAATGAAAAGGTTAATTAGAGTATTAGAATTTCACTTAAAACTACAACTAACAGATCCGTCCCGGTTATGAGGGAAATACCAAATGCGAAATCTAGGGCCTAATGAGTATAAGAAAGGTTTATAAGTTTGCTGCTCATTAGGGTAAAGTGGTATCTTCCTCCCTCATTATTCAGCGCTTGGAAGGATAATCGCCTCTTGCACGGACTAATGGTGAGTGTGTATTGGTGTTATGGGCTCCATCAGCGAATGTATGGATAGTGTGCATGTGTGAGATCTTTTAGTCCGTGGCAATAGGGAGGGATTTTGCACTTCGCGCTGGAGCAACAACACCACAGGTTTTACCTCCCTTGCTTGGGCACAAGGCGCAATTAACCCCTTCAGCGCGACGCGGATTTCCGCGCCGCGCTGAAGGTTCTGTGCGCGGGCGGGGCCATGACGGAGCGGTTCCGTCATGCGCACAGCGCAACCGACGTGCATGACGGAACCGCTCCGTCATGCGCGTCGAAGGGGTTAAAGTCCCCTACCATAATTGACATAATATATCTGCGATTTTTACTGTATAAGGCCTGCAAATTATTAAATAGTTGCATTAGGATGTCTCTCACTTTATCTGAGGGTATATTATTATAGAAGTTTATTAATAACATACAATAGTTTCCATCAACATGGAATAAAATCAATTGATAATAGGGTTCCTCTTTTTCACTTCCAACCTATTGGATATGTACGTTCCGAGTTCCCCTTTTACTCCTCCACTCCTGCCTTCGATAGCTGGAGAATGAAATGTTTTAAATCCATTGATATGGATTGCCTCCTTTGCCCACGTTTCTTGGAAGCATAAAATGTTATGAGTCATTATAAATTCCCCGAAAAGAGGGTTTGTCGGTTTTGACAGCAACCCAGCAACATTCCAGGATGCTATTTCACAGCATGTTCTATCTGCATTTTCGTGTGAGACTGATATGCCTACAGTGCTAACTAGTCCGCTTTCTCTACTAGATGGCAACTGTTCCAAGGTGGTAATAGCTATAGATTCATAAGTATCCTTCGGGCTTGAATTTATGATGACCATGTCCTGCTTATCTTTATGTCCCTTAGCCCCACAATATCTATTTTCACCAACATTGGTATTTGGGAAAGATCTTGGAGAGGGGGCAAGTCAATCTTGATCTTCTAATGAGCTAAAAATGCCATAGCGATTGCTCACTGGGATGGTATATCTAGCCCAATAATTCCTTAAGGTTAATCCCCCCACAGGGTTATATCTCGAGACCCGGGGTGGTTGATAAAATACCCCAGAGGCAGTATATTTATACTCTGGGGAGAGATGAACTGATTCCCTGCCATGTCAAGAATGGACTGTACTAATCTAGGTGATCTAAAAGTTAAGACCACACAATCGCCTACTAATGACTTGGTCGACTTGCCTACCCAGGGTATTCGGCGGGCAATTTTGAACTCTGAAAAATGAACGTCGGTCATCCCAGTCCTAACAGTCAATAAGTGTAGCGACTTTTTCCTTAGAGTTGACCAATGATCTGCGGTGTCATGAGGAAGAGGCGGGACATTTGCCAACACTATTGTATATGCAGTAGCTTCAGGTGGGAGATGTAAGTTTAGATTTGTATTGCTAACATTTCCCTTATTATATCCAAGTGTATGTTGGGGTGCGGATGCTCTAATCCCATCTATCGATGCAATGCCTTCCGCGGCTATAGGTGCCACGTTCGGGGGTTTGGAGCCCTGGTTATTCCCAGAATTTAGGCCGTCGAGTGGCAACGAGTGCCTTGGCTCATCCAGTAGACGAGGCAAAGATCTTTGGGTAGGGGGATGACTCTGAGCTTGCTCTCCAACCATACTAACACACAAGCTAGGACATTGTGTTTGTCGCTGGCCACTAGATGGTGCATCTGCGTGATTACTTGCCGCTAAACTATTTCCCCTATTTCCCCTAGTAAACATGGTGTGTCCCCTCCTAGCTGTGTTATAATCATCTGTGATGACACTTGCGACGGACCCCTCCAATTTAATACGCCTATCCTCAATTAAATTAAGGCTAGTTTTTGGGCCAGTGGGTCTAACAAAACAGATACCATTGTCACCAACGTCTTCCAAAAGGCATCCTCCTGTGGGGGAGGTAGTGAGCTATTTATTGCTGCTGGCAACTGTGTAACATCTCTATAATTATTTCTAGTTTTCCGTCTCGTGGCCTTTGGGGTATTCAATTTTGTCTCTGTGTACCCCTACCCTTCCTCTTTTTTGTGGGTAGTTCCTGGCTGTTATTACGGCTTATGGCGGCCTTCTGACCCCGAGTTGTTACAGGAGAGTTATTAATTGTGCTTACTGGTTCGGAGGAGGAGGTGGAGTCTATCTCAATATCTGACGTAATGTTTTCATGAGGAGAAGTTTTTTCTTTGTTAGGTTGCAGGGAAAGTGGAGGAGGCCCATAGTGAGTTGTTTTGTTTGGAGGTGGCTGGGTTTCTAACGATAACCTACGCTCTGTTAGCTCAATCTCATGTATCAGAACTGATTCAGCCCTCAATAGAAATGCGTCTAAAGCCCCCACCACCTCCTGCCCTGTAACATATTTGTGTTTACTCATTTCATAAAGCTATGCTGTTTATAGGTGCAAAACACAAAATTGAACAACAAAACCTTTACAGAATTAATACCTCGAGTCCCAGATGTTAGAGATGTGGCCCAGCCCAGCCTCTGTCAGTCTCTGACAGGCTCGGATGGGACTGCCCACCCGCGTCCCGTGCTGCGGGAGCCCGCAACCGCTTTTGAAGCGCCTCCTGGCGCTTCCTTGTGACGCAAGTGGCAGTGCGCCTCGCAGGGAAAGCTGGAAATTGTAGTCCCCTTGTGCCGCGGAGATGAATGGAGCAGGCGGGCACAGCAAATGACACGCTTTACAGTCTCCTCGGACCGATCAGGCAGCAGGTGAGCAAAACAGGATGTGGCAGGAAGGAAGTTAGCAGGACCCAAGGAGCAGGAGACCCCGACCGCTTTTGAAGTGCCTCCTGGAGCTTCCATGTGACGCACGTGGCAGTGCACCTCGCAGGGAAAGCTGGAAATTGTTGACTCCTTGTGCCGCAGAGATGAATGGAGTGGGCGAGTACAGCAAAAGACAAGCATTACGGTCCCCTCGGACCTACGGCAGACCCAAGACCTACTCGCCTTCAGAAAACTCCTCAAGACCTGGCTCTTCGAGCAGTAGCGGCAACCCCTCCCCCCTTACTAAGCGCCTTGAGACCCTCACGGGTAAGTAGCACGCTTTACAAGTACTCTGATTGATTGATTGATCAGGCAGCAGGTGAGCAAAACAGCATGTGGCAGGAAGGAAGTTAGCGGGACCCGAGGAGCGGGAACCCTCAACCGCTTTTGAAGTGCCTCCTGGCGCTTCCTTGTGACGCAAGTGGCAGTGTGCCTCGCAGGGAAAGCTGGAAATTGCAGTCCCCTTATGCCGCGGATATGAATGGAGAGTGCGGGCACAGCAAAAGACAAGCGGTGCGGTCCCCTCGGGTCGATCAGGCAGCAGGTGAGCAAAACAGCATGTGGCAGGAAGGAAGTTACTCAACTAGGTAGCACTTACTTATTCACCAGTAGAAAGTACTCCTGTTAGGTAGACTTTTTCTGTAAACTGTGGACTCTTGCTCAATTAAGCTGCAGGTAAGGTCCTGTTCTGGCCCGGTCACTCACTGAGCTAGTGACATACTCCTACAAGGCCCTCCTGCCTCAGCCTTGAAAGGCCCTTGGGGCCCCATCCCCCAGGATAGGCTTCACAGACCACCCCCGGGACACAGTTTCCCTGCTTGCTAGAGCACAGGCAGGGTAAACTCGTTTTCTCCCATCTGGTGGAAGCTATGAAAATGCTCCCATCGCATGGGAGCACACATTTTTTTCCATACCCACTCTCTTGCAGGCAGGTAAACTGAGATAGGAAACATACCTGCTCCTACTGGGCGGGAGCAAAGCCGGATCCCATTGCACCCAAGATGGGTGCATGTGAGATGCCAGCGGGCTGCATTGTGTTGTTGGTGCCAAGGTTGAAACTGGGGCATCCATCTAAGGCCCCATGTGATGTGGTCACCAGGGCCTGTAAAGGCTTGGGTAGTGGGGCTGGGTGTCCCTCTCCCCTGAAAGACAAATATGGCCCAGGGGGTGGGGTCCATGGGTGCTCTAAGAGCTCAAGAAGAGGGTCCACACCCCCTCCAAATAATTTTAATTAAAATAGAATGTTTTGACTGCTCCCACCTGCACACAGTGTGCTAGAAGGGGAGCTGGCGGGCCGCATAGGACCTAGGACTGCCATCAACAAATGCCCCGCAATGGCTCTTTAAACTTTCATTGAGCTTGGTGATGTCCAGAGAAAGGGCAGGGGCACCAGGAGGTATTTTTTTTAATTGTGGGGAGCTGCAGGGAGTGCAGCACCCTCCACCAACATAAAAAATAATTGTAAGTCTCCTGGGTGATTAAACCCACGACCCCAGGAGAGCTTACTTTATTTTTTTAGAGCACTCGCGCAGCTGGAACTCTAAGCTCTTCAGCTGCAGTGCAAAGCCCCCTTTTGGTGGGTGCCATGGCTGCACTTGCAAAAAAAAGCCTCAAAGACATGATGGTGGGGGGGCGTGGTCTCGCGCCGCGCGAAGATGGCGGCTTGATTGTTCGCTCCGCTCGTGCGCGGAGGTCTTCTTCAGATTGCAGCCTCTAATTTGGCCCCTGAGGACCCCTTGAGGATGGGTCTCGCTTGCTGAAGTGTCGGAGCGGCGGTTGTGCTCGTTCCGACCGTTCTATTTGCCATTTCGGACCTGGTTGCTGCGGCGGTGTATTTCCTTCAGTTAAGGAGAGCGGCGGCCACCATCTTGTGTGGTCCGCTCGAGGAATGCTGTGTGTGGTGAGGTAAACCGGCGTTTCAGGCTATGAACGCGCTGCATCATTCCTTTTATTTTTTTCTTTGCTCCTCATAACCTTTGCTGCTTTACAACTATGGAATAACTGTTGCCTGCTACCATGCCTTTCTGCGGAGGATGATTATGCCCTATCCTCCATCTCTTCGTGGTCAAGTTGCTTCACGCTATTTTCACTAGACTCTACAAAGGTGTTACCAGTTGCACGCTGTTCTCCTTTTTTTCGGCTTTTTTTTGTTGTTTCATATTTAGTATGTACATACCTAAAGCTTTTTGCTTTCTTTTTTTTTCTTGTCACATTTCCTAGGCTCTCGGTATTATTTTTAGCTGAGTCATTCTTTGGCTCATGAAAGTATATTATCACCAGAGTGCCGACGGAGGGTGACGTTTTTCACTGCACATACTTCGTTCTACTTTGGCGTTTTTTTTTCTCTGTCTTATTTTTCCTGGTCTTCGAAGACTTGTTGTGGAGTGTGGTGCTTCCTTCTGTCGGATGGGCAGACGGAAGTCCTTATTGAAAATCACCTCTCGTCCGTCGTACCATTCCAAGATGGCTTGTGAAGCTTCACACTTGGCTAGAGCTGTTTCTTCTGGTACCAAACCCAAAAGAACCAAGAATGATCCTCCCTCACCAATTCTTTCCTCTCAGAATCCTGTTCTTGACACTATTCTGGATGAAGTTCGGGGCCTTAAATCTTTCATGGCAACTACTAATGAGAAGCTCCAACTAATTGAGGATAGATGGATCACTATGGAGGCTAAGGTGTTTGATATGGAGCAACGTATTAGTGATGTTCAGGACATTTCTACTAAAATTCCACTTTTGGAGCAGGAAATCCATCGTCTTAAGCTTCACACCGAGGACCTTGAAAATCGTAATCGGCGCAATAATCAGCATCTTTATGGTTTACCAGAAAATATTGAGGGTCCAGATCTGCTTCTCTTCCTGAAGAAATTTTTGACTGAGCTTCTAGGTATTTCCCCTAACCCTGCACTAAATATTACACGTGCCCATAGACTTGGTCGCTTTCAACCTAATGCTTCTAAGCCTAGGGGTATTATCATGCTGTCTTTGGAATTTACTGACTTGATGCGGGTCCTTTCTGCTGCCAAAATAAAACGCCAACTGACTTGGTCAGGTCACAACATCTTCATCTCACAAGACTTATCTAATGCTACCAACGCAAGGAGGAAGGAATTTCTGGCGCTTCGTCCACAAATGAGACAGTTGAATATTCGTTATGGCATCCTCCATCCTTGTTTGTGTAAAATTACGCATGAAGGCTCCACTCGGTCCTTTGATGACCCTCTCAAACTGAAATCGTTTCTTCAAAGCCTGTCCTCACTTCCTGCAACTGGCTCACCTTCTATTCCTTAATGTCCTCGATTCTTTTACTACTCCCTCTTAGTATGGCTGTTCCTCATTTTTCTATTTTCATTGTTCTCTCTGCTGTTTCATCTCTCGTCGGTGCTGTTACGCCCCATGCGTCTGTCTTTGTCATTGTCTCTTAGATCTGGATATCTTTCCTTGATCTATCTTCTCTCTTTTCTTTTTCTATTCTCTCTTCCTTTCTTCATTCTGTTATCCTCCCCTTTTTCTTGTTCTTCTACTCATTTGATAATGTGCTGCTTGCTGCATATGTCCTTTGGAATTGTGTATTGTTTGAATATATATTTTTCCTATTTTGATCAATTTTGGTGTTTCTTTTTTTCTAGTTGTATCCCTGAAGTGTATCAACTCCTTACGTATTGTACCCCTCCGTTCCTCCATTACGTGTAAGTTTGTCTCATGGAATGTTCGTGGTCTTGGCAACCCCGTCAAAAGACAGAAGGTACTTTCTCACTTATCCAAATTAAATTCTCAAATATCTTTCATTCAAGAAACGCACTGTACTGAAGAGGAATCACTTAAGTTGAAAAGACAGTGGGTAGGTCAAGTTTTTTACTCCCCTGCCTCTAGTAAGAAGGGGGGTGTTGCTATATTGTTTCATAAATCTTTATCTGTGCAAATTGTATCTACGCAAAATGATGCTGACGGACGATGGGTAATGGCCAAGGTTGTTGTGCAGGGCAAGGATTTGACCTCAATTTTTGGCATAATGTTAAGGTCCTACTTTCATCCCTTGGCTGTCCTAATATTATTGTTGCTGGTGATTTTAACCAATGGATTGATCCCTTTTCCGATAGACAATCTAAGTCCAAGTTCCAACCAGACAAATCCCACAAGGCTTTCCAATCGGCCATTACCTCTCGTCCTTTATTTGATGTTTGGAAAACATGTAATCCGGATTCTCTTGAGTTCACATATTTTTCCAATGTTCACCATACACGTTCCAGGATGGACTATATTCTAGTCAGTAAATCCCTACTCCCATCCATTCAAGCCTCGGAGATTGGGTCAATTTTTATCTCTGACCATGCACCAGTTCATACTGTTCTGGATCTCTCGTTAAGCTCCCAAAAATTTAGTCATTGGAAGCTTAATAATGTTTTATTATCTGACTCCACTTTCATCACAGAAGCTACTTCCTTTGTCAAAGAGTTTTTTTTGTTTAATAAGCCCTTAGCAACCTCTGTTTCTAACAATTGGGATGCTTTTAAGGCCTCCTTCCGGGCTTTTGCTATTTCCTTTGTTTCTAGGAAGAAGAAAATTGCTCGGAATAAATATTTAGGTTTACTTCAACACCTTAAACTATTGGAGCATAATTACTTCTCTTCTAAATCACCCTCGGCTCTTCATGAGCTCATTAAGGCCAAATCTGAATTGAACAAACTTGCGACAGTGGAAGCCTGTAATATTCTACTCAAAATTAAATCCAAATACTATGGTGGGCAAAACAAAGCCGGTAAGATGTTAGCCAACTATTTAAAGATCAAATCTGAACGTAAAAATATTGGTCCCATTTTAAATGAATCCACTAATCGTTTGGTGTCCGCAGATGAAGGCATTGCTAATATCTTTCATGATTACTATGAAGCCCTTTATTCTGATGACACACATCCCTCTAATGAAAATTTAGATATTTTTTTTTCTGGCCTTCCCTCTCCTCCTTCCCTACCCAGTAAATTTGACTCACTGGAGAAGGAGGTTACTGCCCAAGAAATAACTAACACTATTAAATCTTTAAAAACATCAAAGGCTCCTGGACCGGATGGATTGTCGGTTGAATTTTATTCTACCTTTGCATCGACTTTTGTTCCTAAACTACTGACATTGTATAACTCTGTTATTACCGATGCAAAGGCCTCTGGCTCTTTTATGGATGCCTTAATAATTATTATTCCCAAACCCGACAAAGATCCTTCCATGTGTAAAAATGATCGCCTGATTTCATTAATCAACTATGACTGTAAAATATTTGCAAAGATTCTTGCCATTTGTCTTGAGAGTCTCCTCCCACTATTGGTTAAGACGGATCAAGTTGGGTTCATTAAGGGGAGATTAGCAGCTGATAACGCTCGAATGTTTGCAAATGTTATCTCTGATGCAAAAAAACTTAAATCTCCTCTTGCAGCATTGTCCCTTGATGCCGAAAAGGCTTTTGACCGTATCAATTGGCAATTTATGTTCAGAACCCTCCATTGGTTTGGTTTCGGTCCATCTTGTCCACGGGCCAGTATTTTTGTAAATAATCATTTCTCAAAATCGTTTTCATTGTCCCGAGGTACGCGTCAGGGCTGCCCTCTCTCCCCTTTGTTGTTTGTTCTTTGCCTCGAACCCTTTCTTGAGCGTATTCGAGCCAATGACCTCATAGCTGGCTTTGCTTATAACTCTTTAGAAATTAAATTATCAGCTTATGCTGACGATATATTAGTATATATGGCGGATCCTCTTACCTCCCTTCCCCCCTTCTTGGATGAGGTTCGCTTGTACTCCAGCATCTCGGGTTATAAGTTAAATCTCTCTAAGACAGAAGTTCTTCCCCTGAACTCGTCATGCTATCAATTTATGTTTAACAATACTAGTTTTGCATGGTGTCCCATGAAAATTAAATATCTAGGTATTTGGTTTTCCGCCTCCATACCTGCCACAATTAAATATACATTTGCAGCATTAGTTACTGAAATTCAATCTTTGCTTCTCACATGGACCCCTCTCTACCTTTCCTGGTGGGGCAGGCTAGATACTATAAAAATGATGATTGTACCTCATGTCCTTTATATATTATCTATGTTGCCAATTCGCATCCCCATTTCATATTTGTCACAAATCAATTCCATTTGTGTAAAATTTTTGTGGAATAAGAAACACCCCGCATTTCCCTTATGAGACTTAAACGCCCTAAGTCTGAAGGTGGAGTGCGTTTTCCCGATTTTAAGGCTTATCACTCAGCCTTTATAATCAAACAGTCCTTTGCTTTATCCTTTGATTTTGCTGAAATGCCTATACCAAGATGGATTGTTTTTGAGCTTTCCTTTTTAAGAGATTTTCCTTTTCAGAATGTGCTGTATATGTCTAATTGTACTTTCTTATCCACTAACCCTATTATAACATATTCTCAAAATGTATTGTATAATGTATTTACTAAGGGTTTAACTCCTTTTCAATGCTTTCTATCCTCTACTATCTGGTATAATAAGTATCTTAGATACAAGGGTAAATCATTCTACTACAAACACTGGAAGAAGAAGGGTATTATTTTTGTTTATCAATTAATATTCCAACACTCTGTTATTTCCTTCCCTGATTTGCAAACAAGATTTCAACTACCTAATACTTCACTTACCGAGTATCTTCTAATTTCAGCTGCTTTACAATTACAACTAGCCTCTTTTGATTCTCATACAACCCCACCATCCCTTACTCCCCCAACACCTTTATATAGTCTATTTCCGGTGCATAAACCTAAGGCCGCTCTTATTTATAAAATGTTGTTGTTGCATTTAACCGAGAGATCTAAATCCCCTACTGAACTTGCTTGGGAAGTAGACTTATCCCTTTCATTTCCTGTTGATGTCTGGGATAAATTATGGTCTAAGTTATTTAAAATCTCTGCTGCGGCTCGTATAACACAATCCTTATATTTTATCTACAATAGAGCTGTTATTACTCCTATTTGCATATCCAAGTTCTCCCCTTCCTCATCCCCACTATGCTGGTCTTGTTCTGAGCATACAGGCTCTTTGAGACATCTACTTTATGATTGTTCCAATGTTTTGATTTTTTGGAAATCGGTATGGTCAACTTGCATGAACATTTTTCATTGTAATCTAAATTTGTCATTTCAGAATGTTTTTTTAGGTTCCTCATCACCTGATTTGGATGACTCTATTTCTGTTTCCTTATTGTTTGACCTTTTTATTGCATTGGCATTCAAAGTCATTTTATCTTTCTGGAAAGATAATTCGAAACAATCTTCATTAATGTGGTGGAATCTCATTTGCGATGAGCATCGGATTGCTAGTGTCTCTTCTTCTGCCCTTTCTCAAAAAATTAAATCTGATCTCCTTTGGCTACCTTTCACATCTTATCTTTCTTCTCATGCTCCTATCCCCTAATTTGGTTTCTTTCTTTGTATCTTATCTGGTCCTAGGACATTGGCTAGTCTATGATTTATATTCTATCATCTCTTTGTTTTTTATTTTTCTTTCTTTTCTCTTTCTCTTTCTTGTTTCTGGTTTCTTATTTCTCTGTCCTTTACCCTCTTTTTACCTTTCTTTTCTCTTTTACTTTGGCTCTCTTTCTTTTCTTCTTTTCTGCTCCAGTTTGATCATTTTTATGGGATTTTTTTTCTCTTCCTATTGTATTTTATTAACTGATTTTATATAATTTGTAAGTACGTTCCTGATTGCTTAATTGATTGTACTCCTTATGTATTTTGTATCTTGTTTCTTTTGCAAATTTAATAAAAATTTCTTAAACAAAAAAAAAAAGACATGATGGTGTGTTTTTTTTAAATTTAAACTTAACTTTATTGCTTTTTTATACCAATCTCGTAATCAGGCCATAAATCAATAAAATATGTCCCAAACCTCGCCACTTGTTATTCACTGTCTCTCATTCATGCCCAACAAGCACACTCATACACACTCCAGGCACACATTTCCCATGACCTCACTTCTTGTAGTCTTCCGTATTTGCGTCTTGGCCTGGGATCTCCAAATAATCTTGTTCAACATACGTTTCATGGATAATGAATTCTTTTGACTACCTTTTTCAGGAACAATGTCTGATCATTAGTTTTTTCACCAAACACAACAAGTAGAGAATGTTCATTGTATACTGATCTTATGTCAATATTGTATGACGAACTTTGCTGAAATACAATCATCTTTTGCACCTCCAGATCAGTCCTTCCCTATACAGTATGTGACACTAAGAAGAGTCAGCACTAGAGCAGCTGGAAATGTAGGCCCAAAATTCAAATCTAATAAGACTCAAGTCTCATGATACACCGTAAATAGCCTCTTCTTTTTCCTTCTCATTGTAAATAGTTTAGAATACTTGATTTCCATCATGCCAATCTCCGGGCAACTGTCCCGAGCACAGAAGACCAAACAAAGGTTAAAGGGACATTATAGTTAGAGGGTAATGTCATAGTGTTATTTTACTGATAATATTAAAAATGTAATGTATTGTTACAATTGTCAAGTGTATCAGTGGCAGCTCGCCGAGGGAGTGCTGCGGGGTGGTGGGCGGGGTGGGGGATGGGCAGGGTGGGGGGTTAGTAGAGTCCGACACACCACGGACAGGAGTAACTCGGCCAACTTGGCGATGCAGAGTGGGCAAGGTAAATAGTTTTATTTGTTTAATTACTTACCTTACTCCTGCTCATCTTATGTTGGACTCCACTACCCCCCCACCCTGCAGTGTATGTGTGTGTATGTATGTATATATATCTATATATCTCTCTCTCTCTATATATATATATATATATATATATATATATATATGTATATATATTTCCAATTAAAGTCAAAGATGAAGTATGCTCTCAGTAGAGTAAGACAGATTCCAGAATAGTAGATGGTCAAGTGTTTATTTCACACAACGTTGTGTGAAATAAATACTTGACCATCTACTATTCTGGAATCTGTCTTACTCTACTGAGAGCATACTTCATTTTTGACTTTAATTGGATATTGTTAGCCGGCTGGCCCCGCCGGCGTGTATGCCAATTTTCAAGGGTCCCAGTAATCCGGAAGGGCCAACTGTGTTATATATATATATAAATATATATATATATATATATATATATATATTCAGTGAAAAAACCATAGGTTTCACACACGTTATAGTTAGCGGACATTTCACTCATAAAAAACCATTGAAATTCCCCCGTTATAGTTAGTTAAGCTAACTATAACTCGCGCACCCGCAATCCACTGCTGATGACGTAACATATTACATCACTCATGACATGGTCAGTGACATCACTCATGACATCACTGATGACATCTCAAATGACATCACTGATGACATCATCCTTGTGACAGAGTGGTAGACCTCACATCCTAATATAACCTTTGATACAAACATTCAAAAATAGAGACTGAAATTTTCAAAAAAAATGGACATACCAATATCAGTTACAACAACCTATTCAGTAATTCTAAGATCCACATACACATCCACTCATTCACCAACAGTCCTGTACAGTTACTCATACATGTACTCACTCATCATATGTACTCATACACCTATACATCCTGTTACACATTGTCACTCATCCATAGAGTTACTCACACACATAGTCACTCATGCTAATAAAGAGTCAAACATCCATTTACTTGCATATTCAGTTATACACACACCTCATCACGTACTTCTACAGAAACTTACACATACTTACTCTTTTAAATAATCAATAATAAAAACACATAATTATTCATACAGGAACTGTTTCAATCTCTCACTCTCACACATACTCACTTATATACACCAATAGTCAAATATACTTCTTTAAAACATATTTAGTACCTCATAAAGACACTATTGAGACAGTCATTCACTCACTAACACACCCATACACACACTCATCCAACCATACAGTCATGCACACATGCTGTCTTCAACACATACAACCAGAGAGTCAATCATACATGCACCTATGCACTACATAATACCCCCCACCGAACCATGCAGATATTCAGACTGATACTCAAAAAACAACCTAAAATCCAATATAAACACCCATGTAGCTACTCACCAACCCAAGCAGACACTTATACACAACGTGAGAGACTGATACAGATAATTACATATTTAAACATTACTCACTAAGCCATGTATTCACTAAGATACACTTAATCAGTCAGTTACACAATCAAATTTTCAAAAACAAATCATCCTTTTAGACACTTATATACCCATTTATTTTTCCATCGACCTTGAGATATACATATATAAAACATATTTAATTTTCTGAAAAATACACATTCACTGGATGATGTCATCAGTGATGTCATTTGAGATGTCATCAGTGATGTCATGAGTGATGTCACTGACCATGTCATGAGTGATGTAATATGTTACGTCATCAGCAGTGGATTGCGGGTGCGCGAGTTATAGTTAGCTTAACTAACTATAACGGGGGAATTTCAATGGTTTTTTATGAGTGAAATGTCCGCTAACTATAACGTGTGTGAAACCTATGGTTTTTTCACTGAATTTGCAAGGTTTTTTAAATGCTAAATCCTAACTATAACGTGTGTGAAACCTATGGTTTTTTCAGTGAATTTGCAAGGTTTTTTAAATGCTAATTCCTAACTATAACGTGTGTGAAACTCATGGTTTTTTCAGTGAATTTGTATGGTTTTTTAAATGCTAATTCTTTCCTATAACATGTGTGATTCCCATGGTTTTTTCATTGATTTTTTATGGTTTTTTTTTTACAAATTCTTATATTAAACGTGTTTTTTTTTTATTTGCAAGTGTTTTTTTTTTTTTTTTTTTTTTTTTTACTTTATATTCTCTTAAAACACTATGCTTAATTTTAAAAAATTCTGCAATATATTAATTTTTCCTCATTTTTTTATTTTCCAAACAGGTAAGATATATTAGTATAACAGAGATTCTTTTTTTTTTTTTTTTTTTTTAAGTGCGCGTACGGTAAGCTTACGGTAAGCGTACGGTTTGCGTAATGTTCGTAATTTTTCTACTCTTTTTGCGTATGGTTACGCAATTTACATAGCCCTGCGTACGTGGCGCGTAAGCGTGTACGCTACACGCGCACGTTACACGGAAGTGTTGGGGCGTGCCCGTTATGCGCATGCGCACGAGCGCGTGTCTTTTTTACGCGCATGCGTACTTTTACCGTAAGCGCTCCGTAAGCGCTCCGTAAGCGCACCGTAAGCGTAACGTACGCGCACGGTGGGTCATGTGATCAAGAAACAAAACTTTTGATTGGTTCAAAGTAGTTTCAGTTCTAGAACTCTCCTACACCACACCCATTCCCCTCATTTCTGCTTGTGATCCCTTAGGAGAAGGAGCTGACTTGTCTTTGGGATACGATGGCAGACCAGCACTCTTCTGCTGAGAGTGAGGCTAGCAGCACCACCATCAGGCAGAGAAAGAGGAAACAGAAGAGCTCTTTTATATGGGAGTATTTTACTTTTCCTGAGGGCGAGAAAAAAGTCAATGCTGCCTTGGTGACTTGCAAGCTGTGCCAGCGTGTACTTTCGAGAGGTAATCCCAACAAGAAGTATTCCTTCGGGAATCACACTATGTTGAGACACCTTGAGGATGTACATCCTAGGACACATGCACGACATACTGTAGGCAACCCTTCAGTAAGTCGAGCAAGCACATCCACAGCAGCTCAGCCGAGTCCTTCTTCGGAAGCTCAGCAGAGCCCTTCATCTGTGGGGGCAGATTCACCTCTTTCTGGTCCTGTGGAAACTAACCATCGGTTTGCGAGAGTTACTATGCGGTGTTCATTTTGCCATGGTCTAATTGTTCATAGGGAGACCAGTCTTCCCCTCATTAACAACAAAATAGACCAGCACATTTGTCCTACCAGCTAATGTTCCCATTCTTCCTTTCCTCTGTCCCTGCATGAACACAACGGCTCTTTTAAGAGCCAACCTTACCTCTCAACTTTTTTAAATTTTTTCTTAAAAACTTTTTTTATTTTTTTTTACGGTAAGCGTATTTTTTTTTTTTTTTTAAAACACTAAAAAACAATTATCACATTACAAGGTCCTTGAGGGTTAATAACTAAATATTGAAAATCTGTTTGAGGAGAAGTGGAAGAAAGGGACCATCTAATTTCTGACTTACCTGACCCACCCAAAAATGTAATTATAATTTTAAATTTAATTGAAATTGCTTATAAAAATGGCTTTATTTTACGAAAATTTTCTTTCTCAATCTGGAAAAAAAGAAAAAAGTATTAATATTTAATAAAACATTTTATAATACAGTACACGTATTTACATATTTTCCAAAAAACAATTTGCCTTTTTTTTTGCTGTTTTCAGAATATATTGCATTTCACTATAAATCGTGAAAGCAATTGCATTCATCACTTAACAGCGGGCAAAAAAAAATTAACAATCTCAAAGATTGTTTTAAAAAAGCCCAGAATCTCTTCTCACTAAAACATAACATTATAGAAATGCAAAATATTCAAAAAAAATTTCATCTAATAACAATAACTATTTCTTTAAAATACCGTCTGACAATTTTGTTACAGAAGCATAATCACAAAAATAATATATCTCAAATAACTCCACAATACATCTGGTTACCTTTCCTTTAGGCCAAATGATAATTTTAAAATTATTTTTTGATTAAATTTCCAATGGTAATCCAATAAAATTCCAAAATTCTAATTGGACAGATGTTACCGATTCTCTCTAAAATTTTGGTTTCCGAAAGATTAATTAGGAATTAAATAAGTCCACAATACAATTGATTACCTTTCCTTTAGGCCAAATGGTATTTTTAAAAATCTTTTTTGATGAAATTTCCAATGGTAATCCAATAAAATTCCAAAATTTAAATTGTACAGATGTTACCGATTCTCTCTAAAATTTTTGGTTTCCGAAAGATTAATTAGGAATTAAATAAGTCCACAATACAATTGGTTACCTTTCCTTTAGGCCAAATGGTAATTTGAAAAATCTTTTTATTTCTAAATTCCAATGGTAATCCAATAAAATGGTAAAATTGTTTTGTACAGATCTTGCCAAGTCTCTCTAAAATTTAGGTTTCAGGAAGATTAGATAGGAATTTGCTAAATCAAAAGGCAAACGTTGCTTGAAAATCAATTGGGAATCATTACACAGTGTCCAGCCTTTTTCACATTTAAGATAAACTGTGTAATGTCCAGAAGTTACAGTATGTCCTTCATGGAAAATTATTGCAAATGTTACAAAAGTTTTTCCTGAAATTGATAATTGCTGTCCTATAAACTTCTTAATTAAAGTATCCAATTTTGAACCATCAGCTTTACATCGTTGCATCATTAAAATTACATACTGTCCGTATTCCTTTAAAATTAACGTTGAAAACATGTCAGATTTACACTCACCGCATTCCATGCTATGATTAGCATCTTTAACTAATTTAGCAAAAGTGACTGTTTTACTGTCTGGCAATGTTAAATAAATAAACCTTTCAGAATCAACATTAGAGCCACATGTATTGAAACAGTTTTCACAACTATGTTCCCATTTATAAGAAAAAAGGACAACCAACTAATGGTTGACACTGCGCACAGTGCTAGGGGTATAAAAGACCCAAATGATTAGACACATTTAACAAAACAATTATGGAATACAATATGTTATGTTCGTAGAAACATATATTAATTCATATATGCAATGAAACAATATCACATTTTGTCAACATGTTATATGGAAAATAACACTTAATGGTGGTCATCCACCTAAATCAATTCTGATATGAAATCTAGTACATAATACATTTAAATGATCACATGGTGGTATATCGGTGAGCCCAATGCATTTCGGGACTATGTTGTCCCTTCGTCAGGGGGGATCTGTGAAAGAGAATGCATAAATATCACAAACGGTGAACAACACTGAGGTTTACATTCAAGAATGCTCCATGGTAAAAACATCACAAGTCATGTAGAAGACACCAATGTCTTAACCCAGATAAATGAAGAAGAGGCCCTGTTGATCATGCTGAACGGGAGTGATGTGAAATGTAGTGAAAAGGGTTAATAGTTATGTCACCCAGAGTAGTGGTTACACCAAGACGGTGTTGCTGAAACGAGAGAAACAGTTGAAATAGTGTCAGGAAAGAGAGAGAGAATCGAAAAAGTGAAGCTGAAAAAGCCTCACCTTAAGTATTGTGTATAGACCTCAAAAATAGTAGATAATCATAAAGCCGGACTGCGACGTAGAAGACTGAAAGAAAAGGAAATAAGTGAACACGACATCGAAACAAAATGGGGCGGCTGAAAGGAGTGTTGGGAAGGAGGACAACTCCCTACTTACCAACTTGGTGATGTAAACGGATGCACAAGCAAGTGCTGAAAGAAATAAATGAAAATAACGTGAAAAAGTGGTCTACGGGAAAGACGGTAGAGTAAAGCGATGCTGATACAGAACCTGCAAGCTGACGAGGTACTCACTTAAAAAGGGGAAGATGGCCTAACGAAGCCTGGGTATCTTCAAAAAGGTCCCGTAGTAGAAGTGGGGTGATCTGGTGTGAACCAGATGCCAAAAAATGGCGCTATAACAGAAGCTCAAAAGCCGATGCTGGGGCAAACGCTGAAAAAAATATATACGAGAGAGAGTAACGTTAGCCAATAACCTAGGGAAATGTCGGGAGAGTAAAGCAATGCTAATGAAGAACTACGAGAGGCCAAAATACTTACTAGATACATAAGAGAGCGTGGCATAAATTGTGGTGTCTCAAAGCGTCCCGTTACTGAAGCGAGATGTTCTGGTGCAAACGAAGCGCCATTAAATAACACTGGAAGGTTAGATCTAAAGCGGAAGATCTAAAGCGGATGTGGTGTGTCGGGGAAGTAATGGAATGGGAAAGAGGACTGGTTCTAAACGCCATGTTAAGACGGTGTGTTGAAAAGTACAAGAGAAACGTTAGAAATAGGGTGTAACTGAATAGATATCATAAATAATCGAAGAGGAGTGGTATAAAACAGGTACATAACGTATTGGTGTGTGACGATCGAAAAAAACAGGAAGATGATGATTATCTTTGCATGTAGGAAATATAGAAAACGATGAGTTTCTATATATGTGTGTGGTATGTCAACCAGGGATGACAATAAAGTTGGCACAAAGTCTAAGATCGAACGAAAAATAATGTAAAATGTGTATAAAAGTATAGATGAATGAACATACTAAACCATGGTCATGTGTTGTATAGAAAAAGCCGAAGAGTAGAAAAGCACGAGGCCATATTATGAGAGTGCTAAAAAGAAAAAGATATTAAACCTCAAGGTGATAGAAACCGGTCAAGGAGAAAATGAATGCAGAATGTTTATAAAAAACATGATAAGTTTAATCGGTCATTAAGCCCACAAGGGGCCAGGGTGTGTAATTTTTGAATCCAGAAAATCTCCCTGCGTAAGAGTAAATTCGTTATGTCAACACCTGGTCTGACGTCAATGGTTTCAATGATTTGAAATCGGAGTTGGGAAATTGTGTGTTGGGCTTCTGACCAGTGCATGGCGAGACTTGAGGTACTGTTTTTGTTTCTAATCCTAGATTTGTGCTCTGTAATACGAGTTTTTATTTTCCGTTCAGTTTTGCCTACATAGGCCTTGCCACAGGGGCATTTGATGCAGTAGATGGCATGTGAGGTGTTACAGTCACTATTGTGCTTCAAAGAAATTTTCGATCCCGATGAGGGATGAGTGAGGATATTTCCTGTAATTACATTGTTACAATGTACGCATGCATGACATTTGCGAGTTCCATGGTAAAAGTTAGGTTTCTCATTGGTTCTAGTGGATTTTAGAAGGGCCCGTAGGTTTTTACCTCTGGTATATGCAAACATGGGTTTCTCCTTAAAGAGGTCTTGAAAATCTTGTTCCTGTTGGAGAAGTTCCCACCGTGAATGGATGATTTTCTTAATTTTGGTTGATGAAGTAGAAAAACTGCTGACAAATACCAGTCTTTTTGAGGGAATACGTGGTTGCTGTTTCAATAGGTCATCACGTGATGTGGCCAAGGCTCTTGTTAAACAGTTGTTTAATACATCCTGAGGGTACCCTCTTGATGAAAAACGTTTTGAGGTTTCTAGTAGTTGGAATGTGCTGTTCTCAGGGTCAGAGCAAATTCTACGTATTCGTGTGAACTGAGAGAATGGCAGATTCGTGATGAGATGACGTGGATGAAAGCTTGAAAAAGTAAGAAGGCTATTGCGATCTGTTGGTTTATGAAAAACGGTGGTATTGAAGTGATTCGAAGATGTTTTGGTAACTTGAACATCCAGATAATGAATCGAGTCCTTGTGAATGGTGTATGTGAGTTGAATGTGGGTGTTTGTCCTGTTTAGAGTCTCAATCATAGTGGTAAAAGACTGGACTGAGTCATTCCAAATCAAGAAGATGTCGTCTATATAGCGGTAATATAGACTTATTTTCGACCACCAGTCAGTATTGGAGATGATATTATCTTGTTCATATTGTGCCATGTAGATGTTCGCATAAGCAGGTGCTCCCGAAAATCCCATGTAAGTCCCATTCAATTGTGCATAAAATTGCTGTTGGTACTGAAAGTAGCTGTTATGCAGGCAAAACTTCAAAAGCTGGAGAATGAAAATTGTCTCAATGTCAATGTCATCCATTTTGAGTAGGGCCCATTCTACTGCCTCAAGGCCTGCAGCATGTGGGATCGAAGTGTAGAGGGCTGTTACATCAATGGTACACAGGAAGATGGAGTCTTGAGGATCAATGGTAATCTGTTGAAGAACTTGGAGGAAGTGAGTGGTGTCTTTGAGATAAGTCGTCCATGTTTGTACAAATTTTTGGAGATAATAGTCCAAGAATTTTCCAATGGGGTCAAAGATGGACCTACAACCAGATACAATTGGGCGGAACGGAGGATCATTGGGGCCCTTATGAATTTTTGGGATCATGTACAAATGAGGACGTTGTGGATTAGATGACAATAGGAAAAGGCGTGTAGCGTTGTCAATCCATTCGTGATCAAGTGCCGTGTTCAGAATTGAACTAAGCAAATCCAATAGTTGTGCTGTAGGGTCACAAGGTAATCGCAAATAGGTATTGGTGTCAGAAACATGTGCTAGTACCTTTGAATGGTAGTATTCAGAATCCATCACCACTATGGCACCTCCTTTGTCTGCCGGTTGAATTGTGATTAAAGGATTGTTGGACAATTTCTGTAAGACATGACGTTCGTATTTTGATGTGTTACTATGATGTTTAGGTCTGTAGTTGAGCTTTTCCAAGTCTTTATTAACCAATGTTTCAAAACTGTCCAATGTTTTGTGCGATGAGGGCGGCATGAAAATACTCTTAGGCTTGAATTGGTGTTGAGTAGATGTAGTGTCTTGTGTGGTATTCATTACAACATTATTGAAGAAATGCTTCAAACGGATGGTGCGCATGAATTTGAAAAATTCCCCTTGAGTTTGAAGATGGTTGGAATGAGATGATGGTACAAAAGATAGCCCACGTCCCAAAAGGGACTTTTCTTGATCATTGAGAGTATATGATGATATGTTGATCACTAATTCACCGTTTTCCCGCTTCGTAAGGCTTTTCCACTTCCTTCCTTTCCCTCTCCTGGTTTTTCGTGTGTGGTTGATTTGGATGTCTCTCTTTGGGGTGGTGGGCGCCCCTGGTCCGTGGCCTGTGATAAAAAAGAAGACGTAGAAGCACTTGTGGAGGCAGACGTGGTTTCAGTTGATGCACCAACCCCTGAGGGGGTAGAGCCAGTTTGTTGATCAAGGCTTACTGTGGAAGCAGGTGTCCGGCTAGTGGTTGTATCTCTTTCTGACACCAGACTTTCGTTGGTTGATGTGGGTGTTTTCTTGTTGTCAAATCTTTTGCGAGTATATATCTCTGCCCACGTATAAACCTCATTCAGTTTATAGTCGATGGTGTCACGTCTGTATTTTCGTAGTTTGCCTTCTTGTAGCTCCCTTTCATAATTATCCAATTTCTGGTTAAGAACTTCCAAATGTAACTTCCAGGAATCTGCTTCCATACGTAATTGTAACTCGTTTTTTAAAGAGTAAATTTCATCTTCTAAATCTTTGATGGATTTTGATAATTCCTCGATTATGAGGAGGATGAGGTCTAATGAACATTTATTAAGGATAGAGTACCATTTATCCATGAACACAGTGTTAAGATGAAAACGAAATAGCATTGGTTTGATGGCCAGGCGTAATCCTCTCGGAATTCTTTTTGCTTTATGATACTGCACAAGGGTGGAAGCATGGAGTCTCTGATTAAGTTGTCTCCTTGTAATGAATTCAAGCTGACGGAGTTGTTGGGTAATGGATCCACCATGGGTGTCTGTGGTTTTGACTTCTTGACTGAGTGAATATATTTCAGAGGCTTCATCAGAGGTGTAAGCTTTCGTATTAGCTCTATTGTCCGTAATGTTTGTAATGGCATCAAATGACATGATGATCGAGTGGGTGCTGCTGCTGTGACAGAAAATACAGATGCAAAGAGACAACTTAATCAGAGACTTCATGCTTCCACCCTTGTGCAGTATCATAAAGCAAAAAGAATTCCGAGAGGATAATTATGAAAGGGAGCTACAAGAAGGCAAACTACGAAAATACAGACGTGACACCATCGACTATAAACTGAATGAGGTTTATACGTGGGCAGAGATATATACTCGCAAAAGATTTGACAACAAGAAAACACCCACATCATCCGACGAAAGTCTGGTGTCAGAAAGAGATACAACCACTAGCCGGACACCTGCTTCCACAGTAAGTCTTGATCAACAAACTGGCTCTACCCCCTCAGGGGTTGGTGCATCAACTGAAACCACGTCTGCCTCCACAAGTGCTTCTACATCTTCTTTTTTATCACAGGCCACGGACCAGGGGCGCCCACCACCCCAAAGAGAGACATCCAAATCAACCACACACGAAAAACCAGGAGAAGGAAAGGAAGGAAGTGGAAAAGCCTTACGAAGCGGAAAAACGGTGAATTAGTGATCAACATATCATCATATACTCTCAATGATCAAGAAAAGTCCCTTTTGGGACGTGGGCTATCTTTTGTACCATCATCTCATTCCAACCATCTTCAAACTCAAGGGGAATTTTTCAAATTCATGCGCACCATCCGTTTGAAGCATTTCTTCAATAATGTTGTAATGAATACCACACAAGACACTACATCTACTCAACACCAATTCAAGCCTAAGAGTATTTTCATGCCGCCCTCATCGCACAAAACATTGGACAGTTTTGAAACATTGGTTAATAAAGACTTGGAAAAGCTCAACTACAGACCTAAACATCATAGTAACACATCAAAATACGAACGTCATGTCTTACAGAAATTGTCCAACAATCCTTTGATCACAATTCAACCGGCAGACAAAGGAGGTGCCATAGTGGTGATGGATTCTGAATACTACCATTCAAAGGTACTAGCACATGTTTCTGACACCAATACCTATTTGCCATTACCTTGTGACCCTACAGCACAACTATTGGATTTGCTTAGTTCAATTCTGAACACGGCACTTGATCACGAATGGATTGACAACGCTACACGCCTTTTCCTATTGTCATCTAATCCACAACGTCCTCATTTGTACATGATCCCAAAAATTCATAAGGACCCCAATGATCCTCCGTTCCGCCCAATTGTATCTGGTTGTAGGTCCATCTTTGACCCCATTGGAAAATTCTTGGACTATTATCTCCAAAAATTTGTACAAACATGGACGACTTATCTCAAAGACACCACTCACTTCCTCCAAGTTCTTCAACAGATTACCATTGATCCTCAAGACTCCATCTTCCTGTGCACCATTGATGTAACAGCCCTCTACACTTCGATCCCACATGCTGCAAGCCTTGAGGCAGTAGAATGGGCCCTACTCAAAATGGATGACATTGACATTGAGAAAATTTTCATTCTCCAGCTTTTGAAGTTTTGCCTGCATAACAGCTACTTTCAGTACCAACAGCAATGTTATGCACAATTGAATGGGACTTCCATGGGATTTTCGGGAGCACCTGCTTATGCGAACATCTACATGGCACAATATGAACAAGATAATATCATCTCCAATACTGACTGGTGGTCGAAAATAAGTCTATATTACCGCTATATAGACGACATCTTCTTGATTTGGAATGACTCAGTCCAGTCTTTTACCACTATGATTGAGACTCTAAACAGGACAAACACCCACATTCAACTCACATACACCATTCACAAGGACTCGATTCATTATCTGGATGTTCAAGTTACCAAAACATCTTCGAATCACTTCAATACCACCGTTTTTCATAAACCAACAGATCGCAATAGCCGTCTTACTTTTTCAAGCTTTCATCCACGTCATCTCATCACGAATCTGCCATTCTCTCAGTTCACACGAATACGTAGAATTTGCTCTGACCCTGAGAACAGCACATTCCAACTACTAGAAACCTCAAAACGTTTTTCGCCAAGAGGGTACCCTCAGGATGTATTAAACAACTGTTTAACAAGAGCCTTGGCCACATCACGTGATGACCTATTGAAACAGCAACCACGTATTCCCTCAAAAAGACTGGTATTTGTCAGCAGTTTTTCTACTTCATCAACCAAAATCAAGAAAATCATCCATTCACGGTGGGAACTTCTCCAACAGGAACAAGATTTTCAAGACCTCTTTAATGAGAAACCCATGTTTGCATATACCAGAGGTAAAAACCTATGGGCCCTTCTAAAATCCACCAGAACCAATGAGAAACCTAACTTTTACCATGGAACTTGCAAATGTCATGCATGCGTACATTGTAACAATGTAATTACAGGAAATATCCTCACTCATCCCTCATCGGGATCGAAAATTTCTTTGAAGCACAATAGTGACTGTTACACCTCACATGCCATCTACTGCATCAAATGCCCCTGTGGCAAGGCCTATGTAGGCAAAACTGAACGGAAAATAAAAACTCGCATTACAGAGCACAAATCTAGGATTAGAAACAAAAACAGTACCTCAAGTCTCGCCATGCACTGGTCAGAAGCCCAACACACAATTTCCCAACTCCGATTTCAAATCATTGAAACCATTGACGTCAGACCAGGTGTTGACATAACGAATTTACTCTTACGCAGGGAGATTTTCTGGATTCAAAAATTACACACCCTGGCCCCTTGTGGGCTTAATGACCGATTAGACTTATCATGTTTTTTATAAACATTCTGCATTCATTTTCTCCTTGACCGGTTTCTATCACCTTGAGGTCTAATATCTTTTTCTTTTTAGCACTCTCATAATATGGCCTCGTGCTTTTCTACTCTTCGGCTTTTTCTATACAACACATGACCATGGTTTAGTATGTTCATTCATCCATACTTTTATACACATTTTACATTATTTTTCGTTCGATCTTAGACTTTGTGCCAACTTTATTGTCATCCCTGGTTGACATACCACACACATATATAGAAACTCATCGTTTTCTATATTTCCTACATGCAAAGATAATCATCATCTTCCTGTTTTTTTCGATCGTCACACACCAATACGTATGTACCTGTTTTATACCACTCCTCTTCGATTATTTACGATATCTATTCAGTTACACCCTATTTCTAACGTTTCTCTTGTACTTTTCAACACACCGTCTTAACATGGCGTTTAGAACCAGTCCTCTTTCCCATTCCATTACTTCCCCGACACACCACATCCGCTTTAGATCTTCCGCTTTAGATCTAACGTTCCAGTGTTATTTAATGGCGCTTCGTTTGCACCAGAACATCTCGCTTCAGTAACTGGACGCTTTGAGACACCACGATTTATGCCATGCTATCTTATGTATCTAGTAAGTATTTTGGCCTCTCGTAGTTCTTCATTAGCATTGCTTTACTCTCCCGACATTTCCCTAGGTTATTGGCTAACGTTACTCTCTCTCGTATATATTTTTTTTAGCGTTTGCACCAAGCATCGGCTTTTGAGCTTCTGTTCTAGCGCCATTTTTTGGCGTCTGGTTCACACCAGATCACCCCACTTCTACTACGGGACCTTTTTGAAGATACCCAGGCTTCGTTAGGCCATCTTCCCCTTTTTAAGTGAGTACCTCGTCAGCTTGCAGGTTCTGTATCAGCATCGCTTTACTCTACCGTCTTTCCCGTAGACCACTTTTTCACGTTATTTTCATTTATTTCTTTCAGCACTTGCTTGTGCATCCGTTTACATCACCAAGTTGGTAAGTAGGGAGTTGTCCTCCTTCCCAACACTCCTTTCAGCCGCCCCATTTTGTTTCGATGTCGTGTTCACTTATTTCCTTGTCTTTCAGTCTTCTACGTCGCAGTCCGGCTTTATGATTATCTACTATTTTTGAGGTCTATACACAATACTTAAGGTGAGGCTTTTTCAGCCATCACTTTTTCGATTCTCTCTCTCTTTCCTGACACTATTTCAACTGTTTCTCTCGTTTCAGCAACACCGTCTTGGTGTAACCACTACTCTGGGTGACATAACTATTAACCCTTTTCACTACATTTCACATCACTCCCGTTCAGCATGATCAACAGGGCCTCTTCTTCATTTATCTGGGTTAAGACATTGTTGTCTTCTACATGACTTGTGATGTTTTTACCATGGAGCATTCTTGAATGTAAACCTCAGTGTTGTTCACCGTTTGTGATATTTATGCATTCTCTTTCACAGATCGCCCCTGACGAAGGGACAACATAGTCCCGAAATGCATTGGGCTCACCGATATACCACCATGTGATCATTTAAATGTATTATGTACTAGATTTCATATCAGAATTGATTTAGGTGGATGACCACCATTAAGTGTTATTTTCCATATAACATGTTGACAAAATGTGATATTGTTTCATTGCATATATGAATTAATATATGTTTCTACGAACATAACATATTGTATTCCATAATTGTTTTGTTAAATGTGTCTAATCATTTGGGTCTTTTATACCCCTAGCACTGTGCGCAGTGTCAACCATTAGTTGGTTGTCCTTTTTCCTTAGTCTTTCATATGCTCGATAGACAGCGAGCATAACACTGCAGCACCTATATCATTTACCTGAAGATAATTGATAAGGAAGTTAATAGGAGTGCGCTGCTCCCCTTCTTTGCATCTACCCATTTATAAGAGACACCAAACATATTTTCAATTGGCACCCCTTCTTCTTCCAGTACCTGAAGAAAATACATCAAGAATTCCTGTGCGTCTTGCTGTACATTTTGAGAAAACTGTGTTCGTCCTGAACATACATCTAAAAGTTTTCTAATTTCAGTAGCACTTTCTATTTGAGTTTTATCATTACTCAGCTTTTGAAAAAGGAGACTCAACTCAGAACAGAATCTTTTTGTCTGATTTACTATTATCTGCTCTTGCAAACTTTCCAGATAAAATGCAACATTCAGCACTACATTAGCGTAGCAGTTGACACCAGAGCTATTTTCAAAATGACAACCTACAACCTCTTCAACATTTTCCTTTTTCTTTTTGCTTGCAATTTCTTCACTCCTCTTTTTTTTCCTCCTCTCTACATCCTGATTACAGATATTCTCAATTCTCCTTTTTCGAGAAACTACACGTTTCTCCAACACAGGATACTGACCTAAATGAGGAGCATAGGTTCTTCTTAATCTATTATACTCCTTTACACAGTTTGTATCAGCACTAACTTTTGAATCATCAAAGTCTATCATGAATAAACCAGATAATGTTTTCACTCGTGACAAAGCTACATAAGCCATACCTTCTTTGAACACAGTTGAACCAATGTTTACAAATGCACAATCTACAGTCAATCCTTGAGACTTGTGAATAGTTACAGCATATGCTAGAGATAACGGAAACTGTTTCCTTTGTACATATAAGTCTTTCACAAGCATGAAACGAACTGTACAACGACAAATGTCTACAACTTCTTCTATCTGATCAAATTTTATTTTTAAACATTCAATTCCATCTTTTTTCTGATAATTAATAAAACCCACAACTCTTCCCATAGCTCCATTTACTAAGCCTTTTTCAACATCCAAATTTCTCCTTAAAAATACTCTACAGTTCATGCAAACATATAGTTTTTTTTCTAATCCAGCAGTTTTGGAAATGTTCTTCTCTAGTGAATCCAATTTATTTTTCAGTTTGCCTGTTAATGTGATAGTAATTCTTCCATCCTGAATTTTGTCAACTGCTTCCAATTTCCTAATCTCTTCCTTTTCCAATTTCAAAAGCTCCTCATTGAATATTGAGCATTCACGTAGAGTTGGCATTAAGCAGATGACACTTTTCTTTTCTGCAATGTTCTTGTATATCTTCTCTGCAACTATTTCTTCCTTTGGAAATAAATTATGTAGCAACCGACTCTGTAATGCTTTTGTGCCAGCTTCAGTGAGTAGTCCAATTCTGATATCTTTCAGAATACTTCCATATTCTTCATCGTTTGCTTGCCTCATATTAATAGTAAGTTCCTTGTACTCAAAGAAGGACCAAATATTTGCATTACCAATGCTTCCCAATGACTTCTTTGTGTCTTCATGTGTCACAGTATTAAACACTGGTTGTCCTTTAACTGGAGTAAGCTGTAGAAGATCCCCAAAAACTATGACATGTTTTCCACCAAATAACATGTCATAGTCTGTCCTTAGAATTTTGCTGCATTCTTAAATGCACAAAGGCAAGCATCAAGTTTGATACCATGCTCACCTCATCAATAATGAGAACTTGCATCTTCTTCAATACTCTTGAAACTTCCAAGCATGCTTCTCCAGTTAGCGTGTGGTATTGTATTTTGTTCTCATGCTCCACTGGTAACATTAGCAAACGATGTAAGGTGATTCCTTTTATGTTATATGCTGCTAACCCAGTTGGAGCAGTAACCACACAAGACAAAGTTGAATCCGTTTTTTGCTGTAGGTAGCTTCTGATGACTTTTATTAAGAAACTTTTTCCAGTTCCAGCTTGTCCGCTTACATACATCCTGATTGGATGAAATGATGTGCATGAGCACTCTTTTTTTTCATGTAGTAATCCGTGATCAATTTTGTTTCTGATCTCTTCATAAATTTGTTGCTGCTCTTCATTCAGTTGTCTTTCCAAATTTGGTAAGTCTATAAATTATTCTTGAGCTTGATTCATAGCCGTTTCCACTTCATTCATGGCTATTGCAGCTTCATTTTCAACGATTGGTTGTCCTAGGGGATCTTGACTGAGTGTTCCTGAACTTTGGCTGTCTTGAGAACTGTCTCTAGCTACTTCAGCTGCAATTGTAGTTTCCTGTTCAATTTCTTCATTTAACATTTGCACATAATTTGTGAAAGTACTGCATTCTATGCTGTCTTTGCAAGCATTAAAGGAATCTTCATAGCTTTGAAATTCTCCCAGTAGTTTATCCTCTGTACGTCATGGTTTAAACAGCTGTAAAAGAGCCAAGTAGTAAAATTCCTTTTTGTCAGTAGTGTCGCAACTCAGCTTCCTGTGATTTATCAAACTTCCTTTTGTTTCCTTCACCAAACATCCTTCCTCACCAATGACTTTATATTTTCCATTGTTGATGTCTTCTGTGGCTTTCCGTGAATAAATGTAGTTCTGCAGCACTTCATAAAGACACATGTTCTCTAGATGAAGACTTCTCTTGGGATAATATGTGTCCAACATGTTTGATTTCAAAATATCTGTACTTTCTGGGTCATTCTCGGCCAAATATTCAATTTCTCCAACAGATTTCAGTACCCGATTTCTCATTGCTGCAAGGCCTAAACTTGCCCAAATTATTCTTCTTGATTTCGAGTAGAGACTTGCAGAAGATAACCTATCTGAACATTCGTAGGATCCAATTTCTCGATGCGATAACATCTTTAAACTGAAACTGTACAGCTTCTTACTGACAGTCTTCTCGTGAGAAATCTCTTCCCACATTTCTTTCAATTCAGTTTTTTCTGATTTAGTAATGTAAGACGTTACATATCGAGCAACAGCAATTGAATTGTCAGCTACATACTGTATATCCATGTTAGCATTCCACATGGATAAAATGACTGGGTTGTAGTCATTTATATTTTTTGATTCTTCTTTTCTTTTAAGGTTGTAGGTATTCTTAGGTGATTTTCTTGTAATAGTATGTCTCACAGATGACATAACACTGTTTACTCTTCCATTTGAAAGAACAGGTCTAGGAAATCCAAATCGACATTTAGTGTAGTATTTATCTTTGCTCTTGTATTTCCGTCGACAGTATTTTCCACACCGATGACTTTGGAAACGTAAAACTTGCTCCTTTAACTTTTTCTCTTCTGTGCTTTTTGGTATAGCACATGTTGCATATTCTTCAATGAAAGATAACACTGCTTCATCAGTATCTGTTCCAAACTTTGGGGCATCCTTGATCCACAACAGCATATGAATATGAGGAGCACCTCTTGCCTGGTACTCTTTTCTCCAAAAGAAATCCACTACTTCTCCAAGGAGGTGGATTTTTTTTATTGCAGATGAAGGACATCATAGCCTCAAATCTATGATTGAAATATCTGCAAACATTAACCGGATCCAATGAGCACAGTTCTCCTGCTGTCTTGTATTCGATGTTTTTAATGTTTGAATTTGCCTCTCGTAGAAAATCCAGTAAATCATCCCAAGCGTACTCAGCACAGCTTAGGGTAAGGAACCATGTTGGTGTTCCTAAATTCCGTAACATGCATTTTAATTCACCATGGCGTCGGTACCAATATTCATTTGTCCCACGCTGACAAGCCATCAGATTGATCAGTTGTGTTTCCAAATGATCATCTCGGTGCTGCACTTTCTTCATAAAATCCTTAGCAGACACATTTTGTAAATGTACTCCACTTTTTAAAATGTGATTTACTGCATATGATAATGCAGACAAGTCGCTTTCAAATAAAAGATGGAACAAATAAGGAATACTTTGTCGAAATCTGGGATCTTCTGCATATAGTCTTGTAGTTCTATACTCAGAAGCTGGAATCTGTTCTGGACGTTCATCGTATCGTCCTCCTTTTCCTGTAGGAAACAGCTGGGGAAAACATCGAGCTTCCAAGCTCTCCTCCCATACACTCACGGGAGTTCCTTTTGCTTTCTTCATCTGAAACAGATCAATATTGTCTCCCATAACTTCCTTTAAATGAAGAGGATGTATGCTAAAATGTTCATAAATTTCTTCTTCCTTTGACTTGTCCACTTTTTCAATTTGTCCAGTTGGTGTTTCTGTGTCTTCTTGTAAATCTTCTTCTTCTTCTTCTATATAAATTGATTCATACCATTTGTTATTCCTTTTCAAATACAAATTTGCTCTTTGTACTTTCCGTACATCTACCAGCTCCTGCCAAATCTTCTTATTCTTTGTAGGTACACCATTAACCAGAATAACTAATGGTTCAGTTTCCAAAGTATCTGCATCAATAGTTTCCATATTTTTTTTCAAATCCAAGGGCAAATACACCACTCTACCTTTTAAACCTCTCAGTAAATCTGAAGGAGGTAATTTACCAGTTTTGGGCTCCATACGTACTATGGTCTGGAAAGGATCAACACATTGAATAAGTATAGACTCATATGTATTTAATTCAGAAAGTTCGGCAGGAATAGCATCCAATTCTAAATTATTATGTACAGCTCTGGTCGGCATTCTATTTTCCTCTAACTTGTTGTAACAGTATTTACAAATACGCTGATCTTCACCCAATTCAAAACAATTTTCAAGAAATATATATGTGGCAAAATCCTTCCACTTATAATTATCTTCATTTTCACTTTTTCTGTAGAGATCAACATTCCTGGTTTGTTTTCTATAATGAGTTCTGAGGCAACAAATACAAGTAATATTTGGTCTTTCATTAGAGATTATTGCAAATTTTGTTATTTGATCATTAAATGCCTTACTTACAGAGGGTTCTACATTCTCTTCCACTTCTTCCTCATTTACTGTGTCCTTTTCTGCACTTTCTTGTTCTGGACCAAAGTAACAAAACTGAATTTCATCAGTAACCTTCTCTACATCTGATACCGATCCACGGAACAGAGCCCTATTCAATTCATCTAACTTTATTGCTGGACTTTTAGCAAAATACAACCGTCTCACAAACTTTCTCATTTCAGTATGATGAACAGCCAGCATCCTAAAATGATGAAAAACACTTTTACACACTTTTATAGATAGACAAGCCAGAGAATGTCCCTGCAAACCAGTA